>NC_092876.1:46396166-46476166 GCF_028372415.1 Notamacropus eugenii
TTTGCTTCTAAGGTACCATGGAATATTTTATTAGAATTTTTTTTTTGTTTCTGATATTCTTACTCCCTCCCCTCTGCCCTCTTACTCCAGATCCTATGCTGGAATAGCATAGCTATCCTTTCCATGCCAGCATTTAATGTGAAAGGTGCCATAAACAATTGCTACCATGGAGGAGGATTATTATAAATCAGATGATTCTCTTTATAGCAAATGGGAAGTATACCAGTAATCATCAGATAGCTTAGAGTGTACAGACCCTGCTACCTTTATTTGAAAACCTTCCCCATCTCATCTTACTTAGAAAGTGTATGACTGAAAAGCTATAGTAGACTTTCAAGTGGTACAGCATCCCTTCATCTTTCCTTGAATTCCAATTCCAACATAACCTTCTTCTCTTCCTCTTAAAGTAGCCTGGGATTTATTTGTTCCTTTTCTTCTTTTTTTAAATTCTATCCCATGGGATCCAAGGTTTGCAAGGGTTGTTTAGGGATTTTTTGTAAGTGGAGTTAGACCATAGGTTAATTAATGAACATCTTCATATTTTAAGTTCATGAGTATTTTTTTGTGAATCTAGTTCTTTTCTCTTTAAGTCACATTCTCATCTTTGTTCTTTATATCATATTCTCATCTTTATCCTATTAAGGCATATTTTCTCCCAAATATGATCAAGAACAATATGAAAAAGTGAATAGTGAAAGTGACAACAGGCAAAAACTCATATCACGGTTGCTCAGATAGGACTGAAAGAAGAAACAACAAAAAGAAGTGAACGTAAATACCCTCCATTGGAGCCTTACCACACTATTATATTAATATTAATACTTAATATCTAAAGTGATATTTTTCACAATCCTCCTATATTTAATATGGATTACTGGTGAGAAACCAGTATAACTTTTTAATGACTTCTGTTCCCTAGTCCTGAGGTCAGCCTGACTTACGTCTGCCACAAGTGCTTGCCAGGTATGAAGGGGGTCCAGCGCATGGTCCAAAGTGAAGAAAGACAATAAAGTCTTCTAGATAAGTGATGTCAAACTCAAATAGAAAAAGGGCGTCACTGAAACATGCATAAGGAGCCCTCCAGGTGGCACATTGACTAGGAAAACCACACTTAATGTTGCTTTTGCTCAAGTGTATTTTCATTTATTTTGGTAAATAATTCCCAGTCACATTTGAACCCGACTTGGGCTGCACTGGAAAGAGTGTGGGCCTCATGCCACCAGGAGGCTTCTTGTTGGATCCCTCTGATCAAGATGATCTCTCTGGTCTGTAGGTGACATTGTGCTGATTGTATCAAGTTCTAGATCCTTATAGAAATGACGTCAACAATCACTCAAAAGAATTCATCCTAATTAGCTATACAGGAAAAAAGCAAATTAGTGAAGAATGCCTATTGTCTAAACTATGATATGAAGTTGGATAGACAACATCTATTTTCAACAGTTGCTTCAAATGGACAATGAGCTAGGATCAAAATTTAACAGAATGGGAAGTATAGGCTAGAGTTCCTTTAGAAAATTGTGCATATATTTCAGTATATCATATATGTATATATGCACATATATGTTTTTGTATGTATTTATAAGAATCCATATTTTACTTCCCTAGAATGTAAACTCCATGAAGGAAAGGCATGTTTCATGTTTGTCTTTGTATCCCTAATTCCAAGCATGCCTGGCACAGAGGAGGCCTTTGACAAATGTTTATTCATTGACTGATGAACAAAAATATCACTTGGGAAAAATATCTGGAAATTTTACCAAACTGTATGGTAAAAAAATTTATGAGTCCATAGTTGCCCAGGTCAAAGTAGGGGCTGCCCAGGTCCCCTGCCCTAGAGAACTGTGTTTTATTCTGAACATCATACCTTAGAAAGAAAACTAACAAATGAGAGTCATGACAATGGTGAGGGGATTGGAGTCCTTAAAGACTGGTTAAGTGGTTTCTAATAAAACATTTTTTAAGTGGTCAAAAGAACTGGGACACGACCTAGAGAAAACAACCTAGAGAAAACTGGCAGCGAGGGTTGGAGATGATCACCATCTTCAAATATTCGAAGGACTATTGTGTAGAGAAGGGACTGGGCTTGTTCTGCTTAGCCACAAAGGGCAGAAGTAGGAGCAGTGGATAGAATCTATAGAGACACTGATTTCAACCTGATGTGAGGGGAATTTTCCCAATAGCATTGTCCAAAATTGACAGGACTGCTTCAAGAGGTAGTATTCAAGCAAGAACTAGATGACCACTTCTTAGATATGTTGTAGGGGGTTCCTGTTCAGACAGAGATAGAGATGTGTGTGTATACATGCACATGTATACATACATACCTATGTATATACATACAGGAGATGAGATTATCTCTTGAGGTCCTTCTCCACCATAACATGCTGAAATTCTCTGATAGCCTGTGTGTGACTTTCTTTGGCTAAGATAGGCATTTTGGCTAAGAGCCCCCAAAGATGCAACAATGAAAACAATAACCAACAGAACCAATGATGGGTTTAGAAAATATCTTAAGAAGTATACAAGAAGGAAATGACTTCTTTGGATAGATTGATGAACTTAGAATTAGGGATTTCCTTCATTGGTAAAGATAATCCTCCATGTCATGCCATCCTGAAACCCTTATCCATGCCCTGCCATAAATTCTTCCTAGACTCTCCCTCCCCCAATATTCCCGTTGCCTTCTTTTGAGTTTCTTAAATATCTTTAAGGTACCAACCTAACCCCTAGACTGTCCACCTTCTGTAACTTTTTCCCCTATGTGCCTGACCCATCTTCTCCTCCTACATTTCCATCATGCTACCTTTTACTCCCCTTCTCCCCGAACGGTCATCCCTGGGAGGATGAGGCAGTTTGCTAACAACCACCATGTAACTCTCCATTGTGATTTGGGGCACCTGAAAGTTTTGGTTTAAATTAAAACCATAAATTTAGCTGCATTTCATCTGTTAACAATTTCAAAATCACTCTGTCTACATGACATCCTACCCTACCACTTCTAATAGATCCATAGTCTTCTGACGTATAACTATAAAGTATTGAGACTTATTTTTTGAATAAATATAGCAGAATTGACTCTGATGCATCAAAACCTATGTATCCAAATGAGAGCACAGTCACCTTTGGATACTATGAACCTATTTCAAAGATATTGTCCCTGCATAAAAAAATTTTTTTAGAGTTCTCATTTGCAACTGATGTGAGAGCCAGAAGCATAGTCTTCATCCTTTAATAATGGTGAACACTCTTCATCCTTTAATAATGACTATAATTTGTTGGAAACAACCCAAAATCTTTTGTAGTCAAGACCAGTGAATAAATTAAGAGGGTCAAATTTGGAAACACTATTTAGTCACAAATAAATTGATTCTAAAATAAGGGGGTTGGGTTTTTGACCTCTCAGACTAACCCTGGTAACTCTTCCAAAAGAAAACATCAAAAAATGCATTGAGAAATGGCAGTGGCTTTAGAGTAAAATTATCCCCCCAAGGAGAATGCTTTAAAGGACAAACACTTGGTGGGGGAGCAAGATGGCAGAGTGAAGTGAGCATTTTTGCTGAACTATCCCAACACACCCCTCTACTAAACTTTTAAAAACATGTCAAACTGAACTCTGAGCAAAAACAATAACCACAAGGAATCACGGTGAGTCATTTTTCTATCCCAGGGCAAATTAAGACAGAAAGAGTGGTCTGCAGACAGTAGGGTGGGGGCTGGCCAGGAGTCCAGCAAGGCAGAAATGGCATTACCTGTAGACTTTGGAGATGAAGGCAGCAGCAGGAGTAGTACCAGTACTAGTGTCCAGCACTCAAGGATGATAAGGAGTCTGAACAGGCAGAAAAATTCTGGGGGATCCCTGTGCTAGCACTGGGTGTAGGATTAGCTGCCATTTGGCAATTCCACTTCTGGATTACAGTTCTGGAGCAGAGAGGGGCAAATGCAAACTACCTGGGTAAGAACTAGAACCCAGACCAAGAAGGTAGTGACCAAACTCTGCCAAGATCATGGAAGCATTGGAAAATTTACAAGTCTCTAGAACTAGCTATGAAAACACAAGGACATAAAAGTCAGAAGATTGGAATCAGACATTCCCCTCTGCCTCCAAAAGTGTTTGTTGTTGTTGTTTAAGGTTTCAGTTGTGCCTGACTTTTCATGATCCCATGTGGGGTTTTCTTGGCAAAGATAATGGAAAGGTTTGTCATTTCCTTCTCCAGCTCATTTTACAGATAAAAACACTGAGGCAAACCCTTGCCTTGACTTGCCCCGGTTCACACTGCTAGTAAGTGTCTGGGGCCAGATTTGAACTCACAAATATGAGTCTTCTGGACTCCAGGCCTGGCATTCTATTTACTGGGCCACTCGCTGCTCCCACCTCCAGAGACAGGCAATTCCCGACTCTAACATAAAGTCCAAAGTCAAGAAATATGCTGGGGAAAATGAACAAACAACAAAAAAAAGAATATGACCACAAAAAGCTATGGTGGTGACAGGGAAGCTCAAGACAAACTCAGAAGACAGTGATTTGAAAACATCTACAAGCAAAGCCTCAAAGGAAAATGCAGATTGGACACAAGACTAACAACAATTCCTAGAAGACCTGAAGAAAAAGATTTTTTAAAAGAACAAAAAAAATTTTAAAAATCAAAGAATGGTAGAGGGAAAACTGGGAAAAGAAATGTGAACTATGTAAGAACATTATGAAAAGTGAATTATCAGCTTGGTAAAAAAAAAAAAAAAAGACACCAAAAAATTGAAGAAGATAACTCCTTAAATATCAGAATTGGCCAAATGGTAAAAGAGAGACACAACCTCTCTAAAGAAAATAACTATTTAAAAATTAGAATTCCTCAAGTAGAAGCTAATGATTCCGCGAGACATCAAAAAAGAATAAAACAAATTCAAGGTGAAGAAGATGTGAAATATCTCATAGGAAAAACAACTGACTTGGAAAATAGGTCAAAGAAAAATAACTTAAGAATTATTGGGTTTCATAAAAGCCATGAGCCTAGATATTATACTACAAGAAATTAACAAGGAAAATGTCCCAGATATCATAGAATTAGAGGGCAAAGTAGTAACTGAAAGAATCCACTAATCACTTCCTGAAAGAGATCCCAAAATGAAAACTCTCAGGAATACTATAGCCAAATTCGAGAGCTCCCAGGTCAAGGAGAAAATACCGTGAACAGATAAGGAAAAAATAATTCAAATGCTATGGAGCCATAGTCAAGATTACACAAGATTTAGTAGCTACAACTATGAAAGATCATATAGCTTGGAATAAGATGTTTCAAAAGGCAAAGGAGCTAGGATTACAATCAAGAACCACCTGTCCAGCAAAACTGAATATAAACCTACAGAGTAAAAAGTGGAAAATTAATTAAATAGACGATTTTAAGTCATTTCTGATGAAAAGCCCAGACCTGAATAGAAATTTTAATATTCAAACACAGGACTCAAAAGATACATAAAAAGGTAAACATAAGGGAGAAATCATAAAGGACTTAAGAAGGTTAAACAGTTTACATTCCTAAATGAGAAGATAATACATGTAACCCCTAAGAACTTTATAATCTTTAGTGAAGTTAGGAGTCTGCTTAAACAGAGGACATGAGTGTGAATCTATTATGTTGGAGGGATTTCAAAAGAAAAATGGAAGAGTGAGAAAGAGAAAGGGGAAGAAAAAGGAAAGGAGAAGAAGAATAGGGAAAATTATCTCATATAAAAGAGGCACCCAAGGAATTTTTATATTGGAAGGGAAACTGGGAAGAGTGAATAACTCTTGAACCCCACTCTCATTTGAACTGGTTCAAAAAGGGAAATATATATATATATATATATATATATATATATATATATATACATACACATACACATACATATATATACATACATACATATATATACACATACATATATATACATACATACATATATATATACATACACATACATATATATACATACATACATACATATATATACACATACATATATATACATACATACATACATATATATACACATACATATATACACATACATATATATACATACATACATACATATATATACACATACATATATATACATACATACATACATACATATATATATACAGTATTTGTCTTGACATCAGGAGACTACTTGTGGTAGAATTGGACAAAGGGGTTCTGACGTAGGAAACAGCCTCCATGATTATAACTAGAGGTATGTGGATGAAAAATCTAGACAGCCCTATTTTTCTTAAATGTGAGTGTGATTCTGAATGTAGCAAATTCCTCAAAGTAATCTCAGTTTCCCAACTTTAACCAGTCCTGCATTTTATAGAGAATTTCCCTGCTAACTCAAATATTTCTTTATGCTCTAGTCTGAATGAGATATAACCCCAATAAAATCTGGGACATAAAAGCAACTGCTATCAGTAACTCAAGAATGGAAATAAATATACAAATAAGAGATGGATATAAGTGTTTTGTCCTATATAACTTTCTTTCTCGCTTCCCCCTTGTCTCTCAGATCCTTCTTGGTCCTGGTAGTTTTCTATTCTTCTACAGAAGACATTGTTTCCTTTTCTTTAGATAAATTGTTCTTTTATTTTACTCTATAAAATCAACATGTGCTAATATCTTCCCCAGTTCAATATCTACTAAGCATCTATGTAATACACAAGGCACTGTACTAGATGCTGAGAAAACTAGCCTAAAAAGTGAATATCACATTAATATTCTAGTTTTGCCATCCAAAAAAGATTTAAAGCATTTCACATATTAACCAAAGACCTTACTACCCTACAGAATATCTGTTAATGTTTAATGATGAATGTCTTCATATTTTCCAGATGTTCTAGTACCTCTCTCATGATAGCAGCAGTCTTTCCAATGAAAATTGCTTCTCCATTACTGGGATTTTTTTATTCTTCATTCCCCTTACATGTACCATGTTATTTAAAGTCTCATCTTCACTTCACTCTTTCTAATATAGGTTTTTTATATGCATTTTTTGCAGAGTTCTTTTTTGCCTTGTTAGTGTGTGTGTGTGTATGTGGTCTCTTTATCACCAATTATATCTATCAGGTTTTTTTTGAAACTATTGTGTTCTTTAGAAGTAGTGTGGCATAATGGCTATAGAATGAGCCATATAGTCAAGAAGACCTTGGTTCAAGTTCTGAAACATATCGGCTGTGCGACCCTAGGCAATTCATTTAACCTCAGGCAACTCTCTAAGATTATAAAGTTACCTAACACTTTCTAACGTGCATTGGTAGAGGGAGTTGTTTTTTTTTTTAACCCAGAATTCCCTATTCTGATGGAATCCTAGCTCCAAACTTCACACCACCACACACACTCCTCCCCACCAAATAAAAGGATTCTTTAGAATGTATTAGTTGAGTTACACATTTGTAGGTTCTGATTGTTTCATTATTGGAAAGGCTGATTCCTCTAGATTATCTTTCTTGAAATTCAATACATGTTAAAAGTGTGAAATCTCTTGTGATAGTTTAACAACCATCAGAAACTTTCCTTGAAGTATTTTCTATTTTCTTTGCAATGAGGCATCCAAGATTCCAGATCTGTGATAAATTTAACAAAGATTGAACACAAATGAATAGTTTGAAGGGGAGGAGTGGAGGAAAGCACACATTTCTGCCATAGAAATTGTAAGAACTCATTTCTGATGGTTAAAGGATTTTGTCACAAAGAGTTGAGGAGTTTAAAAACTAGAGTATGACAAGTTTCCTATAGTTAAATTTAGCAATTGCTTTGGAAAGATCAGAGTGGTACAGCTTGTTCCTTCACTCAGCCTGGACCTTGCCCTTGGCCCTACACTCACACATCCTGAAGGACTTCAAGGAGAAAAGCAGTGACTGCTTTCTAATTGGCTTAATGTGTTCTCCAGCAGCTCCATCTGTTCCAGGAGGGAATTGTGACTTTACCAGGTTTTGTCTCTAAACTTCCTAAAAATGTCAAGAAATGTCCTGAGCAGCAATTACAGTTGCTAACAGAAATAGTTTGAACCATGCCATTTTTTGCTGTATCAGCTCTTCCTGCCAGTGTAGCCAAGGGCTGTAAATGGAATGAGAGATGGCCCCTCATTCCCAATCCAAATAGCAACAGGAGGGCACATATGCACTTGAGCTACAAATAAACGTGTTTTAAAATAGCAGATGGTATTTGACGATCACTCATTCCCTCATTCATTTACCTGCCAAGGCCAAGATTTTCCTCATTCTCTGGCAATAAAGACATTGCTAAGACATGAATTAGATCAGTTTAGGTCATTTGTGATGGCATCAGCTATTTGATAGGAGGCAGGGGTCCATGCTTTGGCAAACAAAACAAAGCAATTAATTTTTGACTATCCAATTCTTTATGCATTTACTGTTGCTGATACAGTGAACAGTTCTATGAGCACATTTTGTCAAAAGTATTTAAAAAACAAAACAACACAACTGAATGAGGTGTTAAACATTTCTGTAACTAATAATAAACATTCCTTAATAAAGATGTAGAGTCTGTCATGTGTATTCCAAATAAGCAGCAGGATGGGGGAAAATGAAAAAAAATTACTTTAGAAAAATGTTGTGAATTGGTATTTTCATGTAATGCTCAGTGGATGAAAAACGTCTCATTTCATTAGTGTGAAATTCAAATTCGTGTCTGTGGAGAAATCAGATTTTCCTCAGAGCCTTTCTGCCATATTTCCACAAAAATATACTGTGGTTACAACATTTTGTACCTGGACTGATAGGAAATGGAAAACAGCCAGGAAAGCCCTTGGAGTTTTCTCATGTGTTTATCAAGGCTGTTCCATTGGGTTTTGATCATTCTGAATACTCTTATTTCTCCATTAAAACAGGTGATCTAATTGCTAATTGCATAGAACCCACCTGAAGTCCACTATAGATCACTGAAATCCTTCTGGGTCACTACAGCAACTACTGAGGTTCAATATCCTCATGAAATAAACTGATTTCTAGCAGAGAGTTCTGAGATAAGATTCTATCTGATATGGTCATTTGTGATACTGCTCACTGCAGCCTTGAAAATTAGTTAGATGCTAAGCCTTAGGGGAGAGAAAGAAGGGCTGAGTGGCACCCTTGGCCTCACTTCATGCTCTCTCAGGTCCCAGAAGGTCAATTATCAGCTCTGTGAAGATGATTCCTAAATCTATTTATTTAGTTGTAACTTCTCTCCTGATCTATACTTTCATATCTGTACTATAAAAATATTATATACATACTATATGTACTATAAAAATGAAATAATAAAAAATAAAATGAAAAATACTATGCATACTATAAAAATTAAAGACAATATCACAAAAAGGGAGAAACTTTCAGACAATATCCTTTGCAGTGGGTGGGTTGCATTATTGCCTCTTGGATATTTTGAAATGGATTTCCCATAAACATCTCAAAATCAACATGTCCAGTTTTTGTGTGGTGACCTTTCAGTTGTGTCTGACTCTAGCACTCCAGGCCTTTCTATGCTCCACTTTCTCTCAAAGTCTGTCCAAGTTCATGCTCATTATTTCCATGACACTATCTAACCATCTCATCTTCTGTTATCCCCTTTTCCTTTGGCCTTCAAACTTTCCCAGTTAGTCCCACCTTCTCATTATGTGACCAAAGTAGTTAAGCTTCAGCTTCAGTATTTGACCTTTCAGTGAATAGCCTGAGTTAATTTCTTTAAGTATTGACTAAGTTGACCTCCTTGCTGTCCAACAGACTATCAAAAGTCTTCTCCAGCGCCACAATTCAAAAGTGTTGATTCCGCAGCACTTGGCTTACCAACTCTCATAGCCATAAATTGCTGGGGGGAAAAACAGCATTGACTATATGGACCTTTGTTGGCAAGATGGTGTCTGTTTTTCATTATGCTCTCCAGATCTGCCATAGCTTTACTTCCAAGGAACAAATATCTTTTAATTTCATGGCTGCAGTTGCCATCTGCAGTGATCTTTGAGCCCAAGAATATAAAATCTGACATTGCTTCCATTTCTTCTCCTTTGCCAAGAAGTTATGGGACCAGTTGCCAAGATCTTCGGGTTTTTTTTTTTTATGTTAAGCTTCAAGCCAGCTTTTACACTCTCCTTTCACCCTCATCTAAAGGCTTCTTAATTCCTCGTCACTTTCTGCCATCAGAGTGGTATCGTCTGCATATCTGAAATTGTTGATATTTCTCCCAGCAATTTTAATTATGGCTTTTGATTCATCCAGTCTGGCATTTTGCATAATGTACCCTGAATATAAGTTAAATAAATAAGGTGACAATATATACAGCCTTGTCGTGCTCCTTTTCCAATCTTAAACCAGTTGTTCCCTGTTCAGTTCTAACTGTTGCTTCTTGGCCTGCATACAGGTTCCCAAGAGACAAGTAAGATGATCTGGTAGAACTTGCTACATTTTGTTGTGATCCACAAAGTCAAATACTTTAGTGTAGTCAATGAAGTAGAAATACATGGTGTTTTTTTTTTTTCTGGAACTCACTGGCTTTCTCCATAATCCAGCAAATATCGGCAATTTGGTCTCCAGTTCTGCCTCTTTGAAAACATGTTCAAAACAGAACTTAATCTCCTCCTGCCTCCAAATCCTCCCCTCTTCTGAACTTTTCTATTACTATCCATACTACTATCCTCCCAGTAGTCACACGGGCTTAAAACTTCAATGTTATTCTCTCCAGTTACCAAGGACCGTCAACTTTTCCTCAATCCCATCTCATATGTATCCCTTTCCTCCACTTACGTAGCTGCCACCTTAGTGCAGGGTCTCATATTATTGCCATAGTCTTTTGATCAGTGTCCCAGCCTTGAGTCTCTGTCCACTCAATTCTAGCTACTTTACTACTCAGCTATTAAAGTGATCTTCTTTAAAGCACAAATCCGACCATGTCACATGGCTGCTTAATAAATTCCAGTAGTTCCCAGAATCTATAGCTCTTATTTATTTAGAGTTGGTACATATTCTCACTATCTGTTGCTTTCATGAAATACAGCACAGTGAAGTGATCACAGTATTGTTTGGGAGTGAGTTGTCAAAGAATGGCTTTACCACCTAGACCTAGGTGATTTGAGGCAGGTAATTTAACCTCTCTGTGTACCTCAGTTTCCTCATCTGTAAAATGATGACCTTTATAGCCTCATATATCCCAACCCATTCTAAATGTATTATCCTAAAAGTTATGCGCAGGAGATATTTTAAATAACATAAAGAGCACTATAAAAATTAAAGGTGATATCACAAAAAGGGAGGAGCTTACAGGCAATGTCATTTATAGAAGGGTGAGTTGTATTATGTAGGTGCTGAAGGTAAAGTGTCTGGTGTACCAAAGCAAACTATATAAATACATTTTTAATGCAATTAAAGAGCTCAATAAATTTTTTTGAGAATTTGGCAATTCACACTAAATCCTTTAGGGTTGGTTAGAAATCATTGTGTGATGGAGGATTTCTTTCAGATGTCCCAGGTCTGTTAATAATTGACATGGGTCTCTCTTTACCCAAGAGTGACTTGTGCATAACCACCTATTCCCTCCCTTTCTTTCATTTCTTTTCTTGGGAGAAAGAGGAATAGAGAGGAAGAAATTTCTACAAACACATTCCATCTTTTCTCTTTACATGAACCTTCCAGGGAGGAGGTAGGAAAGGATTCAAGGCAGGAAGTGGAGCATACCTTGAGCATAAAATGGCCAAACAGATTTAGTCCTGTTTTTTTCTGAGTTTTAGCTGTATGTTGGCTGACTAATAATAATATTCAAAAGAAAGCTAATTCTGTAAGTTAATTTAATGGTTAAGAACACTGAAATTAAGTTCATAGAAAACAGTGTACAAAGGCTCTTTGGAATTTGCCAATGTACTAGCAGCAAAAGGTCCATTCAGCTGGTGAAATTTAAAATTCTTGCAGGAAAGCTTTGAGTTCTTTGAGACAGGGTAAGATAGGGCCGATCTAAGAGTGCTACTTGAAGTATTGCTGGATCACATTCACTCTGTTTCAACAACGCAACTTTTCACTTTCACTCAGTTATATCCCTTTACCCTAGTGCCCTTTGTTCTTTACAGTTAATTTCCCAGAATCTTGCAAGAAAATTCCTTTTGACTATAAGTTTTAAAAATCTGGTTTTTTTAAGTTTCCTTTTCTCCTCTGTCAACGTGTTCTAATAATTTTGTTAGTAAGGATATTCGTATTAGTATTTGGACCAGAGTGGGCCATAGTTTTATAACAATAATAAAACCCATATTTCTGTGCCATTTGAAGGTATACAAATCATCTATCAAAATTACCCTTTAAGATAGGTTATGTAAACATTATTAATGTTCCCATTTTACTGTAGGAGAGAATTGAGCAGGTGTACTTCCCACAGAGCTGGGCAAGCACTTGGGCCCCTTCTGGTGAGATACTTCTTTTGCCTCCTTGCTAAAGGAAATTCATACTTAGGAGCCTGTCATCTGAAATGGGCCTAAGTGCATGTCTAGCTCCATAGGAAGTGCTCCAGTTAAATCCCCAACTATGTACATATGAAGAAACTGAGGCTGAGAGGTTAAGTGGTCATATAACTGAAAGAATGAATGAAAAAGCATTTATAAAACTCTGTGTGCCAAGCACCACACCAAGCCCTACAGATACAACTAGAAAACAAAAGCTGAGATATAAACCCACATCTTCCTCAGGCTTTTATCTGCATGCCTTGAGGACCCTAAGGAACAGCTGGAGAAGAGCTGATGTAAAATATTTGATGTTAGTATATAAAATGTTAGACTCCTTGTCTTATTGTAGTAGGTGTTATATAACATATATATATCTATATACACACATATATACACATATACATATTTACACATATATACACATATGTGTATGCTTGTTTAGGCCTATAATTAGCTGCAAGTGGAAGATTCCTGCATTGTCATCATGGTTGGTACAGGATTTTCATGTCCATGATCAACTGTATGTCTCTATCAAGAGTTTGATCACTGATTCTTTTTTCAGCATGTTAAGTGGTTTTTCCTACATTCTGAGATACTGGAAGTCTTATAGAAGTCTTATAGACCTACAGAACCTTTTGTTTTAGTTCAATAAAGCATTGAGATTTCCTCTTTTTTTCATTTTACTATTTTACATGAGATAGCATGAATTTCGTCACTAGTTTGCATATGTTTAAAGTGTTCCATATGATAAGGTAGGAGGTCCTCGGCCATACATTCACTCCATGGTCCCCACTTTATGAATGCCATCCTCCAATAACAAAGTCATAATTGGAAAGGTCTAGCATTAGTGAGAAGGGATCCACATGCTTTGAGGAGAGAGCATACCAGAATGTAGCCAATATCAATGGACATCAGACATATGAAAACACATACATAACAGTAAGTAGAGGGTGAGACATGGAGTCTAAGAAGAAAAGATGAATTTGATTCCCAAATCACATGCCTGCTATTTTTGTGATCTTGGACAGGCTCTTTGGCTTCTCTAAGTCCATCTTCTCATCTATAAATGGGAAAAACAATAGCACCTACTTCACAGGATTGTTGTAAGTAGCACATCAGATAATATATGTAAGTGCTTTGCAAACCTTAAAGCACTATAGGAATGTGAACTATTCAAGCTATCTGTACATTGAACCTTTTGTTGCCTGATACGTGGAAAGAAGAAGGTCCTCAGCATGCAGGGCAGATTCCTGTGAGAATTTCTCTGCTTTATGAGTATAAAACCTGATTCTGCTTTGCTTGGAGACGGTGTCCCTCACTTCTGTGACATCATGCACATGGCTGTGCTCCTTTGGCAGGAAAGTGGAAGGTCAAAAGTAGAGATCCAGGGGCACCTGGAGAAAGTGAGAGAAATATTGGAGTGTCATCTTGGAAACTGGACTAGATGCAAGTAGTCATCACAAGGTGGCTTTTGAAGGGACAACTAGAGCTGTCTGGGAGTATTTTCTATAGTGATGATGTATCTTGTGGAGAGTCTATGTGAGCTTTCCATGTTAGTGCAATTATGTAAGAAATCACAAAATTTAGATCCATCAGTAACCTTAGTTCATCTAATTCCACCCCCTCATTTAAAATGTGAGGAAACTGAAGTTTAAATAAGGGAGATGACTTGCCCAAGCCCACCACAGTGTCAAGTATTTGACCTTGGAACTTTGACTCCAAATCCATCCCGTGCTCTCTCAACTACAGCATGCTGTTTTTCCTCCAGTAAACCAACCAGCTTCTTAAATGGAATATTGGGTAGCAGCAGGGAGAAGGAAAAATGATTCTTCATTAAATAGAAAAAGCAATCAAAAGAGTGGTGATGATGGGAATCGACAGAGGTCACCATCAAAGCTAAATGTCTGAAAGGAACAGGTGAAGATGTGGGAAAACAGACAAATCGCAAAAACATTCCCATAGGTACGGCGTGAGTGAATGAGGGGTAGGTCAGGTCACGAGACCTGTCAAATGTAAACATCTTGACAAGTCAGAGGAAGTGAAAGCATTCCTAGACCACTCCTGCTTTATGCTTTAAATTCAGCAACAGGAATGTTTTGTCCAGGAGGTGTCTAGAATCCACTGAGCACCAAACCAGTGATACAGGGTTGCTCTTCCAACATCTTTTCTGAATGTTCATTATATTCCTGAGACTGTTAGCATCCCTGACCATAAGGATTTATAATTTATCAGGGCAGTGGGGAAGGTATATATATGAAACATTTTGCTTTTGAGACTGAAACATCATAGGATTTGTTTTAGAAATGATTGCACCTGTGTGTGAATGTAGAACTGTAAATAACAGATATGGTGTTTCAAAGAAATGAGTGAAATAACATTCCAATGTGAAAGGAAGGAAATACATAAATCATAGAAAAGCAGTGATAGTTATAGTAAGATGATATTGGCACCACCTGCCTCACAAGAGCTTATGAGAAGAATGATGTGTAAGCCTTCTGTGGTCAGGGTGCTAATAACAATTACCAAATTAAATGTTATTGGAATAACTGAGATGAGGAAAAATAAAACAGATTTTTAAAAAAAATTCCTTGAGGTTTGAGTTCTTGCCATAGATCTGCCACCTTGGGCAGGTCACTTTCCTTGGGCCTCAGTTTCCTTAGGTGTAAAGTTTGAGTGTTGGACTACAAGAGCTCTAGCTGTCTTCTTCTAGCTCTAAAATTTTATGCATATGTTCTGATTAAATTCCTGTAGTACATGAAGCACATAGATTTGTAGCCGTTAGTTAGAGAGGTTTCTTTGAGGAATCCATGATTCCATTGATGTGGTACAGATCTTTACCTCTCCATGTCTTCTCATCTGGTGGTACCGAAATCCTCACAGGCATCTGCCTCACTTGCTCTAAATCTCAACGGCATTGTGCTGAAAACTTTGGAGCCTGTAGGTGGTCCGTTACTGATCCCTTGTTCTCGTTTCGTGACTGGCCCAGTGTTCATCTATCTGATAATAGGCTTTATGCTGCTTGCTTTTCCTGTGTAATTTTTGTTCATGTTTCAGCCTACTCAGTCATGTCATGTGTCTCCTCATTGCCCTTCAAGTGATCTGCAACATGAATTCTAAGGCAGTGGTGTCATTCTAAAATATGCATCCTTGCTAGGTAGGGAGAGGCTTTTCCCCGACGTGGGCTGGTCGCTTGACCACAAATCCCTTGGTCATGGCAGTCCTTTCTTTGCTATAGTGTCTTCCACATGCAAATCTCATTGATTTTCCATGGGAACCTGGGTACTAAAGTTTTATGAACTTGGTATTTTGAGCCTTGCATTGGCAATTTTATGGTTGAACAGACATCCTTTCTATATAATTTTTGTAAGAAACATGTATCTTTGCAATAATGACCAGAAATTCTAATTTTTAGAAACAAATTGACTAGTCAGGTGATGTTTCTGGGGAAAACAATTGTTTTTACAATCAACTGGAAATCTATAGAAAGCCAACATGGGTTGTAGGACAAAAATCTACCATCAATATCTACTCTTTCGCCTATATCCCACTTTTTATACTTCTTCCCATGACAAAACTAGAGAAACACATCCAAATTTAGTATTTTTTGATAAAGTTGTTAACTTTGGTTTTACATGCACAGTGCTTACTTACTACTTGAGATATCTTGATGCTTTTAGGTAGAAATCTGCAGGAAGCTCCAAAAACTGAGGACTCCCTGTTCAGAATGAGCTGCGCAGAGCTACTGACTTTCTTTGTTAAGAATCATACAAACTCATTGGGTCTTAGCTTTTAGCTCCCCCTTGATCTTGTGTGTGACTCCAGAAACTCATTTAAGAGCATGTGCCTTTATTCCTCTTCATGCCCTCAATTAAGAAAAGGCCACTTAGGCTGTGTTGGAGACCTTTGCCTTGGAATCTCCCACTGCTGAGTCTGCACTTCCTTTGTTTAGACAAGAGCAAGAAGGGGCAGCGCTGAAGCCCACCCGATCCATCAGGATCCTCAAACCCCAAATTATAGTTCAAGTTCTAGTATATTTAAAATCCAATGTTCAAGGGACAGAAATGACAAGAATTACTATTCATCAGCAAAAGTCTTTAAAATGTACTCTGCTGCCGTGGATCAGTAACAACTACAGACAAACTGCTGAATCTGGATTTTTTTTCCTATTATCTTCACAAGTGACTAACACATTATTAAAGGGATATATAACTATGAATTTAGTGAATATTTTATGGTCAGGTTTTATCATCGTGGTAAAGGCATAATTGTCTCCTTTGCCTTAAATTGTCAATAATCCTGTCAGCCCAATGACTGAGCCTTTTGCTAGCAAGGGAGCAGATGCCCGATCTTGCTATAAATTAGCATTCAGAGAAGCAAGCTGGAGTTTGCAAGAATACGTCTGATTTCTGGTCAATGCAGAACGGCAGACCAGCCATTCCAGGCTGCTCTGAGGAGCGGGCTCAGCCATTCCATTTGCATTGATCAGTGTTTTCTCATTGTAATTGTCGCTGCCTTCCCATTTTGGAACTGAGAGGCTCGGAGATGCTGTTAAGCGTGATAGCATTTTGTTAAGAGGCAAATAATTGCTTGTGAGCTGCTTCCTAATACGAAAGCGCCGACTGTACGGCAGTGGGGAAAGGTGCTGAGCATGCAGGCAGGAAAACCATCACGCTCTGCGGCAAACGCGGGGCTGCTTTTCGTAACGGGAGCGCTGTGCCCCGGGCAAGGGGCCGGGAGTGCCAGTCTGTGCCGCGTGCGTGATCAGCCCGGCGAGGGGGCGGGGAGCCTGGAGGGGGGGGCCCGGCGAGGGGGCGGGGAGCCTGGAGGGGGGGGCCCGGCGAGGGGGCGGGGAGCCTGGAGGGGGGGGCCCGGCGAGGGGGCGGGGAGCCTGGAGAGGGGGGGCCCGGCTCTGCACTGCACCAGACTGCAGCACTCCCGGCCAGAACAAAGGCTGGAGGAAAACATGGCTGCAACAGGCGGGCGCTTTCCCGGGCACGCCGCTCGACCATGTTCTCGGAGGGGTGGGCTTTTTTCTTCTCGGTTCATGTAATATTAATTCACAGCCGCAGGGGTGCAGAGAATCCGAGACAAGTGCAATCGTTATTGAAACGCTAATGAATAGATGTGAGATTTGCAGGCTTGCCTAAGAAGCAAGTGGGTGGTTACAGAGGCTGAAAAGCAAAGTCATTCCGGGAGAGCAGGGGCAGGGCAGGGGCAGAGGGAAATAGGGGTCTCTGCTTAGGGTTGTTGGGAAAAGGTAGGGTTTATAAAGTTATCATGAGATAACTGAGAAGTAAGACTAAATAAAAATCTATCCGAAAGGTGAAGTCAAAGACAGATTGGAAGGATCCTTCATTTTTCAGTTTCTGATAGAAAAATATATAAAAGTCACAGGCTGGTTAGCATTGTTTTTCCCATTCCTGGTTGGAAAATTAAAACCCCTGTACAGTCTTTGTGCTGATTCACTCTTCTACTGATAACAAAAAGAGACCACTTTGTGTAGTAGAGGGAGGGCTAGATTTGGAGTCAGGAAAACCTGAGTCTGAATCGCCCCTCAGATAATCAATCAGTTCATCAGTGGGCATTTATTAAGCACCTCCTATGGACCTTTGCTTTGGAATTGCTGGGGATACAAAAAGAGGTATGACAGCCCCTGCTCTGGAGCAGCTTAGAATATACTGGACACTTATTTGTTGTGTCATCCTGGACAAATCACTGGCCCTCTAACTCACCCTGTACATAGCCTGTTACATATAACTGTTTGCACTAGAATGCCTGCAGGGCAGGAACTGCTTTTGCCTTTGGAGGCTAGATTGGCTAGAGAGAGACTTGTGGCAGACACAACCAGAGGCTACTGCAATAGTCCCGGCCTGCACCAGAGTAGTGGCAGTATCAGAGCAGGGAAAGGACACATATGAGAGATATTAAGAAGTTAAAATTCTTAGACCTTGTCAAAATACTGGATAGGGGAGGTTGGTTCCCCAGATGATGACTTTAAAGGTTGGAATGGAAGCAGAAATGGTGGTCTGGGGGGGGTCAGATGCCTCTGCTTGTCAGTGGCAGCTGGTTAGCAATTGTTGCTGGTTATGATGAAGGTGGGCCCTCTCTCCACAATGATTTTTCCCCTCAAAGATGGCTGTGGGGTTGGGCTAGAAGCAAGTCTGGGGGTGGGGGGATCAAAGCTATTTCCAAAACTCTTGGATTCAGGGTCCTAGGTTTTCCCCTTCCAGGTCTGAGGAGAGATCGTCAGTCAAAATGACTTGAGTGACACCTGCTGCCTCCTGTCTTAGCATCTGATATTGTTCTGGATTTCTTCTTAGAGCTTCCTGTTTTTCAGATATCTTGAATTGGATGCCCAGTAGACATCTTTAAGGCAACATGGCCAAAGTGGCATTCTTTATCTTTTCCTCTAAAACCTCCCCCCTCTCATCTTCCCCATTACAATAGAGGGCATCAGCATCCTCTTAGAAGCTCAGGCTCACAACCTAGAAGTTATCCTTGACTCCTTCACTCTCTCTCTCTCTCTCTCTCTCTCTCTCTCTCTCTCTCTCTCTCTCTCTCTCTCTCTTTCTCTCTGTGTGTCACACACACACACACACACACGCACGCACCCATTTCTAATCCATTGCCAAGGTCTGGTGATTTCACCCTTGCAACATCTCCCAAATATGCCCCTTTCTTCTGACCCTGTCCCCACTCTCATACTGGGCCTCATCACATCATACCTGGATTATCACAATAGCCTGATGGTAGGTCAGCCTGCCTCAAGTCTCTACTCATTCCAATCCATCCTCCATCCAGCCACTACACTGATTTTCCTAAAGCACAGATCCCACCATGTCATACCATTATTCAGTAAACTCCAGTGGTTCCCTATCACTTCCAGAATCAAATACAAAATTCTCTGGTTGGCATTCAAATTCCTTCATAACCTAGCCCCTTCTACCATTCCAACGCTCTTACACCTTACTCCCTGACATGTACTGCTCAAACCAGTGGCACTGGCCTTATGGCTGTTTCATGAACTCTGTCTCTAAGCTCCAGACTTTTCTCTGATTGTGACCTATATTTGGAATGCTCTCCCTCCTCATGTTCACTTACAGACCTCCTTGGCTTCCTTTAAGTTCCAAATAAAATCTCATCTTCTACAGGAAGCTTGTCCCAATCCCCTTTAATTCTAGTGCCTTCCCTCTTTTAATTACTTCCTATTTATCCTGGCTATAGCTTGTTTGTATACATTTGTTTGCTTTTTGTTTCCCCCATTAGATTATGAGCTCTTTGAGGACAGGAACTGTCCTTTGCCTCTTTTTGTATCCTCAGTGCTTACTGCAGTGCCTGGTACATAGTAGGCACTTAATAAATGCTTTATTGATTGATTGATTTGAAATGCTTGAACATTCCAGCCCTGTCTTTGCTTCCTATCTGTAATTTCTATCATCTGCTCCCATTTTTCGTCGTATGGTCCATTGTGGCTCTGACATTGTCTGACATTGTAACACTGGGCAAGTCCCTCAACCTCCTAGAACGTCAGAAAGGGCCATGATTATCACTCCCATTTACACAGCACTCCCTCATCCTAATGACGTAGGCACCGCAAGTATTATCAGCACCATTTTACATGGAGATGAGAAAACAATGAAATATCTACTGCCTTTCTCATAATCTCAGGATTATGTAAAAAAAAAAAAAGCACTTTGCAAACCTTAAAGCACTCTAGAAATAACTGATATTATTATGGGAAATAACATGGGCACACCTAACAGCAATGTAAGACCTGTTATCCATTAGTTTTAAAATGTATTATCATGAAAGACGCCATGGAAAAATGAAAGAAATAAGGAAGCTAATAAAGTTCCTCTTTCTCAAAAGTTTTCTAATCCAACACATTTATTAAGCACCTACTGTATACCACTGTGCTAGACAGCAGGGATACTGGTATAATTCACACTCTCAAAGAACTTACAAAGTAGAACATGATGCTAAATAGAGTGACCTGAGAGGGTGAAAGCAGAAGAGATCCTCTCTAATTGAGGGGGATCAAAGGTGGCTTCATGGAAGAGGTGGCCCCTGAGCTATTCCTAGAAAGAATGACGATAGGCAGCTTGGGATAGTAGGAAAAGCAATGGACTTGGATCCAGGGGGAGTTGGGTTCAAATCCTACTTTTTACATTTAATAGCTCTGCAACCATCGCTAAATAAGTTCACACTTAAAGCCCCAGTTTTCTCATTTGTAAAATGGGGATAATACCTACCTCATAGTGTTATTATGAGCATCAAATGGAATAATGCATAAAAAGGCTTTGCAGAACTTCAAGCTATGTTCATATGTATATACATATATATATTATTTTTAATAGGAGTAATATGCCAACAAGAGGACATGAGGGAGGAAGTTCATTCCAAGACCTAGAAACAGCATATACAAATGCAGGGAGGCAGAAAATGGCAATTGATTGATTGTTGGGGGGGGTGAGAGGAAAGAGTCAATTATAACTCTAAGATGGTGAGCCTGGGTGACTGGGAGAATGGCAGTGCCATAGAAAGAAATAGGGAAATTGGGAGTAGTTTCAGAAGGAAGCTGATAAGTTTGTTTTTTTAGACACATTGAATTTGACCTGTTGGCAGGGCAGTCAGGTGGCAATATCCGGCAAGTAGGTGTAGATGAGGTCAAATTAAGAGCTCAGAGAAGAGGTCAAATGCCTGTCAGAGATAGCTTGATTATTCCAACTAAACAATACAAATCACCTGCAGTTTGGAGGAAGATCTGTTCTAAAAAAATGCCCATAGATCACTTGTCTGAAGAGGATAAAAATCCTCCAGTACAGCTCCAACCAAATTACAGCCATATTAGAAATGGCTCAAAGCCAGGCTTTTGACCAAGCTGGAAGATGTGTTAGCATACTCAGTGAGGTCCTTTTTTCAGTTCTTTAATGAGGGAAAATTAGTTGTTATTATTCCTTTAATACTCTGGCATCTAACCTCAGAAACTTATTAGTGGTATGACCTTGGGCAAGTCACCTCACCTCTGTCTGCCTCAGTTTCCTCATCTGTAAAATGGGACGATAATAGTGCCTACTTCCCAAGGTTGCTGTGAATATAAAATGCTTTGTAAACCTTAAAGTACTATGTGAATCTAGCTATCACCGTTGTTATGGTGTTGACTAAAGCTCTGTGCCTCTGCTATGAAATGTGACAGAAGCAATGATCAGAATGTGAAAGGACCACCTGAAGCCCAGATGGCCAGAGGTTGAGTTCCACTTCTGCCATACTGTCTATAGCAAGTCAATCAACCTCTCCACATCCGCAAGCAACTCTCCATGACTAGAGTTGTTAATTTGCATTGGCAGAGGGAGTGTCCTCATCCAGAAGTTTCTACACCAATGAAATTACAAAGATATTTTTTAAAAAGAAAGAAAGAAATGTGAACATACTTCTGAGGGTCAAATTCAGTATCATTTACTACATGTAGATACTAATGCCTTTAATAAATGAGTTCAAAAAATGCTTCTCCTGGCTAAGGCTGCTTTTGGTATTTGGCACTCATGGACACACACACATCAGAGGCCCAAAATCCTACCTCACAGAACGAGGAGGTTCTGATGGTTTCTTAAATAAAAAGCAAAACTGGTCTCCATAAGAGCCGAGTTATGTGTTAGAAGAAAAGCTCGAGAGGCTTGGGCAGTTAATTCTCCAGTCTCCATGACAGGATTTTGCTTGGTCACCCATCTCTCCCTATGGCCCAACACTGGAGTCAGAACCATGGGGATGGGATGAGTAGCCTGTGATGAAGCTCTGTTTGTTCAGGTAAAAATGACATTCCTGTCTCTGCTTCTTCTCATCAGGATTATTACCTCATCTTCTAGGTGTGTTACATTATATTAGCTTTCTTCTCATCCACCAAAGGCTCATTTGCCATGTCATTCTGAACACCTCAGTCTTCAATGGAAACAGCTCTGGGAGTGATTACAAAGCCTGAAAATTAGCTGACCAGAATTCTTACAAAAGACAATTTGTGGCAGTGAGCTCCCCTTTAACTAAGAACTGTTCTGGGGTCTATAGATAACTATAGACAGGAAATCTGACCACAACATTGGAGAAGAGGAAAACAGAGCAAATTTTAGAGTTTTTTGAAGGCAATCTCATGTAAAACCTTCACGTTCATGAATAGGGTCACTTGGTATCATCTATTCTTCAGGGACTTAAGCTCATACTTTGTCTTGTTTTGTCCTAGATAACCAGTTCAGGATGTCCATCCTGGAAAGGCTGGAGCAGATGGAAAGGAGGATGGCTGAGATGACGGGATCCCAGCAGCACAAACAGGGTGTTGGAGGCGGTAGCAGCGGAGGCAGCAATGGGAGCGGGAATGGAGGAAGCCAGGCACAAGTATGAGACCTAGAGATAATGAGTCTGTCTGTCCATTTGATGAGATTATATCACAAATATCTCCCTAAAGACTAACATCATCCTACTGAGATAAACATTACTCTTGGGACTAAGGAGGCAAAGAGACCAGACATAGTACCTCAGGGCCAATGAACCTCACTAGCACCATCAGAGGGTAATTTTTCAGTTCTATAGAGCTCTGGATCATGTTGATTCACCTAAAATTTCATTCAACTGACCTCTGACTATGAAAATAGAAAATAATGTCAATGTTAATGAATGTTAAATTATGACCTTTCTAATGTGTGGATTCCTTTGTCTCTTTCATGTACAAATATAAAATGTGGTTAAGTTAAACAATTTATTAGCCTTTGACAAAGATCCAAATGCTCAGTGTAAAAAGTTCCTTCAGAAAATCATTTCATTAATTATTCTACATGGGATTATATCTTGCATCCAAGAATTCATTTTCATATATACATACATATATATATGTTTACAAACACTGATAGATAGTTAGATAGATAGATAGATAGATAGATAGATAGATAGATAGATAGATAGATTTCCTAAACGTTGACAGGAACTCCAGTGTTAAAATACACAGAATTCCATAATCGCTTTAGAAGCCCCATAACTGTAAGAGGTCCAATTCATAATCCATGTTTGGAAGTTAAGCATGAATTAGCAGGTTTCTGAAGAACCTTTGACTACTAATGGAACTCTGCATGGAGAGTGTTACTTAGGAAGCTAACAGCAAATAATACTTGGACGCAAAGTAAAATAAAGGATCCTGCACTTTATCTTCCCTTCCCATGAAGTGTTGTTTTTCACATCGTTCTTTTCCATCTTCAGAAATGGAGCGATAAGGGGAGCACTAGGATTAAAATGCTTTTCACATAACGGTTAAGATCCTCCAGTCAATCTGTGACCTCATTCCCTCCATCTCTGAAGCTCACAGCTTGTCCCACCTGCCTTTCCTGTGTGATTTGTTTCCAGAGTTTCCCTATTTGCCCCAGGAGGTCCAGCCCCTTGACATCATCAGGATCCCAAAGAAGTGAAGATAAACAGGTTCCCTTCTCATTCTAAACTACCAGGTTGTGTGGGAGGGATATATAGGTGCAATGTCATCAGGACTGCCGGAAAGCCTAACTCAACTGACTAGTGACAACAATAGTATTAGCTTGATGCCCTGTTAACTTCCATGACTTCCAGGATAATCTAATCTAATATAATAGTCTAATCTAGGATAGATTAGTATCTGCTTCATGTGATGAAGATAACACTTAAAAAAAGAAGAAAACAATCAAGGTCTTCTTTCTCCATCCTCCACCTAGGTGACTATCTTTGTTCATGAGAGCAAACATTTTTGTGTATCCAGAATTCTCTCTGCCTGAGCCTCCTAACCTGCTGCTGTGCACCAGGGATCCCTTGCTGTGCTTCTTAATGAAACTTTTATAGCTCTAATGGAGACAGCTTTGTATCCATTATCTGATCCCTACCTTCCCAACAAATTCTTTTCAAATATAATAGAGGATTCACTAAAGAGTGTATAAAGGAGCATAGCCTCGCAGTAATTGCATTTTATAAGGTTCATCCCCTGAAAAAATATTTTCTAAAACAACTGAGATGGGAGTGCTGGGCTAGAGAACTGAGTATTTTGTAAGCTCTGTGTGTAACACTGCTCCCTGAAAGATGCTGATGAGCCTCTCAGGTCCTCATTTTGATTCTGACTTTTCAGCTGATTCAGGGGGAAAAATTATTTAAAGTTCCTGAATTCTTTTTATCATCATCATCATTTATTGTTATTATTCTTAGCACTCTTAAAGTTCCTGACACTTTCCCCTTTTGGTTTATGAAGAAAAGAATTCTCCTAAAAGGAGGCAGTCCGTCCGATACGTACACATCTCTGCACTGAATGCTGAGGATATAAATAAAGAAATAAAACAGTCCCTGCTTTCAAGAAGCTTATATTGTATCTGGAGAAGCAGTATGTACACTTATAGATAAATACAAAGTAATCTGGAGGGGGAATTGGGAAAGATCTCCTATGGAAAGCAGTACTTTTGAACTGAAATCTGAAGATTACTAAAGATTTTAGGAGGTAGAGGTAAAAAGCAGGGGTCATTATAAGTATACAGACTGGCTTGTGCAAAATCACAGAGATGGAATACCAGATGTGGGGAACAGTTTACACCCACAAAGAGGAATAATGTGCAATAAGTTTGGAAAGGTACTCTGAGTCCAAATTATGAAAGGTTTTAAAATAGTGCCAAATAGTGGAGTTTGTATTTTATCTGAAAAGGCAATAGCCAGGGAAGCTTTCTGAGAATGAGAGTGACATGGTCAGACCTGTGACTTGGGAAGATCACTTTAGTAGCTATACAGAGGGATAGTTTGAAAAGAGGAGAGACTGAAGAGGCAGGGAGACCAATTAGAAAGTTGCTGCACTAGTCCAGGTGAAAGGCAATGAGAGCCTGAACCTGGATGGGGACCATGTGAGTGGAAGGGTGAGACAGATATGAAAGATGTTGTGGAGATAAAAATCCACACAGTTTGGCCTTTGACTAGATAGAAGGAGTAAGAAAAAGTGCAAAATAAAGGATGATTTCAAGATTGAGAATCAGGGTAACTAGAGGGATTGTGGTGTTCTTGACAAGGATTTTAGGATGAGTAGTGAGGTTGGTAGGTGTATGGGGCATCCAGTCGGAAATATCCAACAGGAAATAGGAAAGACAAGACAAGAACACAGGAGAGAGACTAGGGATGGATATAATAGACCTGGGAATCATCTGCTTAGAGATGATAGTTGAACCTATGGGAGCTGATGAGGTTACCTAGAGGAGTATAGAGAGAAAAAAAGGATAGGACTCAGGACAAAGTCCTCGGTATACCTACACACCGGAGTAGAGAAATGATGATCTTACAAAGGAGACTGAGGATTGGTCAGACATGCAGAAAGAGAACCAAGAAAAAGAAATACCATAAAAACTCAGAGGAAAAAAGTATCCAGTAGGAGAAAGTGATCAACAGTGTCAAATGGTCAAGACATCTGACAATGGTCAAGAGAGGTCAAGAAAGTTCAAGACTGAGAAAAAGCCATTGGTTTTTGGCAATTAATAAATCATTAGTAATTTTGAAGGAAGCAGTTTCAGTCACTGATGAGATTAAAAGTCAGATTATAAGGAATCGGGAGGCAATAAGGAGTTGAGATGTAAGAGAAAGAGAAGTGGGAGCCACAAGTATAGACAGCTTTTTCTAGTTTTGGTGTGAAAGAAAAGAAAAATCTAGGATGACAAAAAGTGAGCTATTTGTTTGTTTTAAGGATGGAGAAAACCTAGACATGTTTCTAGGGAGTAGGAGAGGAAGAGGCTGGCTGAAGATCTGGGAGTCAATAATCAATAAATATTTACAAAGCACCTACAATGTGCTTTGCACTATGTTGGGAGTGAAAAAGGCAAAGGACAGTCCCAGCTCTCAAGAAGCTAATCAGGGAAATGACATTTAAGCCATATACCAAAAAGCTACACACAGGATAAGTTGGAGATAATCAGCATAGGGAAGGCACTGGAATTCAGGGAGATCAAAAAAGGCTTCCTGTTAAAGGTGGGATTTTAGCTAGAACTTGAAGGAAGCCAGTGGAGCTAGGAGGGAGAGATGAGGAAGGAGAGCATTCCAGGCACAGCCAGTGAAAATAGTGGGAGTTAGGAGATGGAATGCCTTGTTCTGGGAATAGCAAGGAGGCCAATATTATTGCATAACAGAGGATGGTGAGAAGATGTAATAAGACAGGAAAGGTGGAACACCAAACAAAGCATTTTATATTTGATCCTAGAGATGACAGGGAACCATTAGACTTGCATAGGTTCCCAAAGTGGGCGTTACTACCCCCTGGAGGGTGCTGGAATGATCCAAGGGCAGTAGTAGCCCAGGATACAATTGGGGGGAGGGGGTTGAACCTAACCTAACCCCAGGAATCAGCTGAGTATTTTGAAAAGGGGGCAATAGGCCAAATAAGTTTGGGAACCTCTGCAGTTAGTTTATTGAGTAGGGGGAACTGGAGGTCAGAAATGGTTAGACCTGCACTTTAAGAAGATCACTTTGGCAGCTGAGGAGAGGATGGAATGCCAAAGCAGATGGAAGGAAGTGGGACCAAGGATGCAAGTAGAAGAACTGACCTTAAGGAGAAGGACCACCTCTTCATCAAAGACTGGAATCTAGAAGGAGAGGATAGGGGATGATATCAAGGGGTTTAGAGAAGGGGAGAGGAAGCTCAGGGTCAATGACTTCTATTCTTTCAATGAAGTCTGTCTGGTGCAGGGTCTTCTGCTGGGAAGAAAGCATAGGAATGAGGTGGGAGGCAATGGAGCTGTAGTATTCTCCATTCCCAAGTGAAGTATGAGGTGCTTTCCTTTGCCAAGAGGGAAGAACAAAGATGGTATAAAAAGCAATGAAACATGAGAATGGCTGTTCTTTGCTCTCAGAATTGTCCACTGCAGTATAGACTTCACCTACAACCACCTCTTTTTACTATCAGTGCACCTTCAGATGAATGGACACTAAATGAATATTCATGGTGTCAGCCATAATCTAGTCTGATAAACTTGGTTTTTATGGAAAATTACTTTGCACCAGTACTGCAGAAAAATACCACTCCTCTGAAGTCTGGCAAGGCTATTCTGTAGCTTACTGCAATTGCTCTTATCTCTACTTTTCACCTTCCCATTCCTTGCACTTAAATGCAGTTCGGCAGAGTACTACTGGTAGGTCTAGAATCTCTACTCCCTACATCCAATGAAAGGTCAGATTGTAATTTGTGTTTGGTCATTGTAGTGTGCATCTGGGACTGGGACCATGGGGAGCTGCTTTGAGAGCCGAGTGGTGGTGGTGTGTGAAAAGATGATGAGTCGTGCCTGCTGGGCAAAGTCCAAGCACCTCATCCATTCGAAGACTTTCCGAGGAATGACCCTCTTGCACCTGGCTGCAGCCCAGGGCTATGCCACTCTGATCCAAACCCTCATCAAATGGCGGTAAGGCTGTGTGTGGCTCACATGGAATATGTTGGGGATGGGGAAAGGGAGGAGCTCATGAAACTTGGCATATAACTGCCTTCCAGAAGTTCCACAAGCAAATAGAAGCCTTTATCTTTTGCTATTCCTTTAATTCTACAGTGTTGGAGAAAACTTGCCCTACAGACACTTTTTAGAGAGATTTTTAATGAATTCTTCCCTGGAAACACTGAACTAGCAAACCAATCCTGAGGCTAACCTCCTCGATTTCCTGTAGGTCACTAGTTATGTACACACACTGCCCAAACCACCAATCCAATGGAATGCCAAGTCTCTTCTTTATTTCCAGATGTTGGATGCCAGTTTTCACTATCGTGAAAAGTTTTGATTTTGCCAGTACTAAACAAATTATGTAATTTGTGGAGTAATTCCTGTTACTTCCTTACAGAACTAAGCATGCTGATAGCATTGATTTGGAACTGGAGGTTGACCCTTTGAATGTGGATCATTTCTCATGCACTCCACTGGTAAGAAAAAAGCTTCACGAATTTCTTAATTACGGCTTTTTCTTAATTCATAAGTGGGAATTGCCTTGTTCCATACTATTACATTTCATTCATATATGGCATTCATTAAAATTATTTTTGATGCTTATATTTCACATAATCCCATTAAGCTCAGCAGCAGAAAAACCAATTCTCAGAAATTTGAGAGCATTCTGGAGCCAGCGCGGGGCATCTGGCCAACCTGTTGGCTAAAAGTAAAACAAGTTTAAGAAAGCTTTCTGAAAAGGTATCCTTCCTGTCACTTTGCCTTTTAGATGTGGGCATGCGCCCTGGGACACCTGGATGCTGCCGTTGTGCTATACAAATGGGACCGCCGAGCTATTTCTATTCCTGACTCACTGGGAAGGCTGCCTCTGTCAATTGCCCGGTCCCGGGGTCACGTGAAATTGGCAGAATGTCTGGAGCAGCTGCAGAGAGATGAGCAGGTTCAGCTCGGACAGACCCCCAGAATCCATTGCCCTCCAAGTGGAGAATCCAATACAGACAGCTGGATAGCCCAATGGCATGGTGAAACCATGACCTCCTCAGAATCACAAAAGGGAATCACTGTTATTGCAAGTACAAATCCAGGTAAAAGAAAAACTGAAATAATCACATCTGCTAGATTCTATTATTAATCATCAGACTTTACAGTGGTTTTTATTCTCTCTTGAAGTTTACTTGAAAAAACAATGTGTGTCCTTCATGTAGATCCACTTCCTTTGCTGACTGCTCATCCCTTTAGCTCCAGGAGCACCAGCTGCTCCCCTTTTATTCCTCCCCCCCAAAAAAATGTACAAAAGATAACAGGAAGTCTATGCACCTGCAGGAAATTCAAGTTTCTCAGAGGAGAATTGTCTAAGTATAGAGTATATCGTTTAAAATGTTTCAATCCTTGGGGTAAGATGTTGAGTACTGACTTTGAGCTTTGTCTCCCGAGTGCTTACTCTGTGGGAGTTCTTGTTCATTCCATTACTGCTCCTGACTGCCCTTTCTGCTTTCCTTACAGAGCTAAGAAGACCTAGGTCTGAGCCCTCTAATTACTATAGCAGTGAGAGCCACAAAGATTATCCTGCTCCCAAAAAGCATAAATTGAACCCTGAGTACTTCCAGCCGAGACAGGAGAAACTGCTCTCCACGGCACTGAGTCTAGAACAACCAAGTATCAGAAAGCAGAGCCCCAGTTCCAAGCAATGTGTCTCTGAGACAATCAGCCCCACTGAAGGAATAAGGGACTATAGCCGGGAAGTCTCCCCTCACACTCCAGAGGCTGCAGGATTCCGAGGCTCTGGAGCTCAGCCTGGAGTCAAGTGGAACTCCAAAGACCTTTACATTGGTGTGTCTGCAGTACAGGTAACAGGAAGCCAGAAGGGAGCCAGCCTAGGCAAGGACCCAGCACCGCCCCGTCTTCGCCCACGAGAACAGATGAGTGTCCTCATGATGGCTGACAGAGAGATGGTAGATGCGGAGTTGTTGTCCTATCGAGACAATGTCGAGAATGAGGCTTGCTTGCAACACATGGATGACTTACAGGTCAGTAATTCTGACAGAGACCTGTTGAGGCAAGGATGCAGGTTCTCATAGGCTAGAAGGGAATCCCAGAACTGGAGAACTGGAAGGGTCCTTGGCAGTCATCCAGTCCCACCCATCCACAAAAGGAATCACCACTCTCAAGTACCTGAATACTGTCTGACCTTGAATAGGAAGGGGACCCCACCTACTTCTCAGGGAGCCACTCCACGTTTGAATAGCTCTAATTGTCTGACACTGAGTCTAAGATTGGCCATTTTGTGACTTTCAATCATTGTCCCTAGTCCTGTTCTCTGGAGCCATATAGAACATACCTAACTTCTTCTCCCTATGCTGTCCCTTGAAACTCTTGGAAGGCAGCCACCTTGCTCCCCACCCTCACCCCCAAGTCTTTTCTTCTCCAGGCTAAACATTCCCAGTTCCTTAGCCAATCCCCACATGACATGCAGGGCCTTTACCATCCTGATCGCCTTCCTCACCAGCTTATCAATACTTCTTAAACCATGGTACCCAAAATTGAACACAGTACTCTAGATGAGGTCTGAGAAGGCCAAAATACAGTTGAATTATCACCTCCCTATTACGTCATTCTATCCCAACCCCACTTTATAGCTGAGGCCCAAATAGGTTAGATGATTTGTCCAAGGTCACAGGTAGCATGTGGCAACCGTGGAATTTGAACTTGGGCCCTCTGACTCTAAATCCAAAACACTCACTCTTTCCTTGATGGAACATCAGTTTCCAAAGGTCATGGGATTTTTTTAGCCAGTAAAGTGTTAAGACATCTTCTAGCATCTGCTTTGGGTCATAGAATAGATTTCATTTTGTTGATCAGATCCTACACATATTTCAGTGAGTCAAATATTGTTAACAGGGTCCAACTGCCACTAAAATCTGGATCTCAGAGATATCCCTCTTTCTCTAAATAAACTCAATACCTCTCATGAGTATACAGTTCTCTTCTACCTTACGCCTGTCCCAGGTAGGTCCCTTTCTGTTCAAAGAAACATCTACCATGGCTGATTTCACAACGGAAAGCACTAGTTACTTTATGGTCATGTGCCTAAGATATGTATCTAAATTAGGAAGCTTTCATTTGTATAAAAGACCTCAGAAGTTTGAATCACCTTCCTAGCACAGGCATCATTTCTAGCCACTGTAAAAGGAGGAAGGTCTAGTTACATACTAGAAGAATACTGGCTCCAAACTGTCAAGGCTAAAATACAAAACTGTGGCCCCAGTGATGACTCCTTCCTTGATCACAGGCATACTGGGAATCCTTTGGTATATAAAATATGCTTTTATGGATCCATGGAAAGTGAACTGAAATTAACCCACAATTGGATAATTTTCTAAGGTTTTCCAAATTTCAGTGCATTTCAGACTTTAACTCTAATGTTGTTTAGAGATACTTTAAGTAAGGTGAGTAAAACAACTCCAATTCAAAGTTAACAAAGCTTTTTGGTGAGGTCCTGTGGGAGGATTGTATCCTTTTGTGCTCCATAAAATATTAGTCACTTCACTCAAATCCACTCAACGTTTTGGACCTGTTTTGCTGCTCAAGTTATTTTCTTCCTCTTAATGGCAGTCTTACAGTCTCTTGTGTGTCTATTAGGAAGAATGATGCTCTCTACGTACAAACGAATGGTTATCTGATTTGCCAAGCACCCTGACTTCTTTGGGCGAGAGGTGCTATATAAATTCATGGTAATGTCATGCCATTGTTGTTAGTTCCAGGGAGTATACTTTCAGGCTGGAGGTAATGGGGTACGAGGCTATTAAATAAAGCTTCCATAGCTAGAGGATGTCATTACCTTACTCGTGTTACACCACACCTCACTATAATGCTACTGGTACTGAAAAAGACTTTGAAATACAAAGTTGTGAATTTTCTGACTATGGAAAAGTTTATTTCAGAAACTTCTTTTAAATCCTGGATCATTCATTCTGCACCTAATGAAGCTTCTTTCCCTCTTCTAGACCCCAATCAAAGTAGCTTGGGCCTACATTCTCATGATGCATGACTTCCAAGTGACAGTGGACAGTGGCAGTCAGAAGACTTTTTATTTTTTAACATTTTAATATTTACATTTTTCTGTGTATTCATCTAAGAAGTCTAGAACATTTTGAACTGATTTTCATTAGACTTACTAAAAATCATGACAAATGAATTAGAACTTCCATTTAAACTCTCCATCTGTAGCAAAATTTATCAGATCAAAATGCCTGAGAAATCCAAAGGGTACTGAGAGGCTGTAGTGCCACCATTTAAGACAAGAAGACATTAGCAGTCTAAGAACTAACCCATTAAAGCTGCTAATAAGCTCTGTGACCTTTTCTATTTTTTAAGTCCAAGGACACTTTGAAGAGAAAAAGAAAACAGCACCCAAGCCAGTGCAGACCTGCAGTTCAGTGTAATTAAGGGAGATAAGTTGTACTATTCTATCTGAATAATCGGAATAAACCAAGTGAATATGTTGGCATCTATAAAATATACAGATTCTCAAGGAAGGGGTGTGGAGTTTAGTTGCAGATGATCAAGAATTTCTGAACTATATCTCTGAATGTTCCTGAAGACAAACACTTAACAACCTAAAGAAGTGGACGTTGCATGTATCTTTTCTGACCTTCATAAGCAGGTCAGCTACAGACCTTCAGAACCATCAAAGAACTACATTTTGTAGAAAAATTTAATAGCATATGAACTTTCGGACAAAACTTCATATTCTTATGTCATTTGACTAAAATAAGGTTGGAAAATTTTGTTGGAAAACTAAAAGAATGCTTTGTTTTGGTTTTTTTTTTTTTAATTAGGAGCTCTTCACAAAATATTTTTTATTCAGTCTGGCTTCAACAAATCTTTATAGCTTTTTTGTCCCACTATTCTTCATGCACCTTCTACTCCAGCCAAGTTAGACTACTCACTATGTTTGGAACATCCTTCACGTTTTCCTTTCTCTGTGCCTTTACTTCCACTCTTCTCTCTGCACAGCGTGAATTCCCTTCTACTCCCTCATTTTTGCATGTTTAAATTCTACCTGTCCTCAAATGTCCCAGATCCATACTGCCTTGTCAATATGCAGTCCCTGATGCCCTCAATGACTTTCTCTAAACTCACCGTAGCCCTTTGTTTGTACCCCTCATGTCACTTACCAGATTCAACCTTGTGTTATCGTTATTTGTGTAAATGACATTTCTATTAGATGTCAAACTCTTATTCACCTTTGTTTCATCCTCAGTACCCAATAGGGTACTTATATCAACTATCTAGACGAATGAATCAATGAAATCATTTCAATTGTATTACCTTTTGCAGTTAATGATTCCATGGGGTTAGAGAAAGTGGCATAATCTATTAGTTTTTGTTGTTGTTCAGTTGTGTTTGACTCTTCATAATCCCATTGGGGGTTTTCTTGGCAATTTCTTAGTTTTCTTGGGGTAGCTTGGCAGTTTCTTCTCCAGTTCATTTTACAGATAAAGAAACTGAAGCAAACAAGATAAGTGACTTTCTAAGATCACACAGTAAGTGTCTGAGGCTGAATTTGAACTCAAGAATATCCACTTTACCACCTAGCTGCCCCCATAATCTACTAGGCACCTAGGCAAGGCAGTGAATAAAGTGCTGGGCCTAGAGTCAGGAGGACCTAGTTCAAATACAGCCTTAGACACTTACTTAATGGATGACCAAAGGCAAGTCACTTGCATCAGTTTCCTTTGCATCAGTTTCCTCAACTGTAAAATGGGGGTAATACATAACAACTACTTCCCAAGATTGGTCTGAGGCTCAAATGAGACAATAATTATTAAGTGCTTAGGACAGTGGTAACACATAGTAAACACTTAATAAATGTTTGTTTCTTTCCTATGAGTCAATATCACAAGAAATTAAGAACTTTACATTGCTAGATATAATCATTTCCTCGGCTATCTGGGTGTTCATTCTTTTTCAGAAGTTCTCATTTTGTTAAGTCAATATATCAAGGCCCTGTGGTTTCACTCTTGTAGGAATTTCTTCAACCTAAACCTTAACTGAGTCTCAGGAAGTTGCCAAAGGCTCAGGAAGTTAAATGATTTGCCCATGATCACACATTTCCTATGTGCTGGAAGGGGGATTTTAACTTGTTTCATGACTTCAGGTTCCACATTCTTTTCAACATCCCACTCTGCCACTTCCTTATATTGATATTTTTTTGTAAATTAAACAAAAGTAGCTTCTTCAGAGATGACTAAAGAATCATCAGCATCTTCCAGAGATTTCATTTTGTCTTTAACAAAATATTCATCAGCCTGCAAGAAACTGCGAGGATTAAATTTTTTTGGTAGTTGTGAAACAAACATAGTAGTTAACAACTATAGATTGAAAAGTTTCTAATTGTAGCTTCCTAAGAAAAGGAAAGGAAGAAGTGACAGACACTAAAAATTTCCTTTTTTGAGTCAACCACTAGATTAATATTACTAGCAGGTATTTTCTAACATGCCCAATCTGATTCAGATTAAGGAACTTTACAGGATAAATTTGTCCATGTTATTAAGCCCTTATTGGTTGATTCTGAGGAGAGAAGTGCAAGAGTTCTTAGAGAAAGACCTTTTCTCCAAGATGGAAACCTAGAGATGGGAATTTAATTAGAGATTATGAACTGAAACCTATAATCTGCACATTCAAAATAATGCTGTATAATCCTTATAAAATGATTATATAATCATAGGACTAGAAAGATGGAAAAGGCGTTACAAGTTGAATCACTGAATTGAGATGTCAGACCCTTCTTTTCTTCTTCCAAGGTGAATATGATGACCTTGGCAGAACACATTATTGAGGCAACACCTGACCGGATCAAGCGAGAGAATTTCGTGCCCTTGGAGCCCACAGCAGCGGAGAGGACAGATGCTGCTGCCATTAGCAGCACAATGAGCTGGCTGGCCAGTTACCTTGCTGATGTCGATCATCTACCAAGTGCTGCACAGATCAGGTTAGTGAAAGTCCCCAAATAATAAACATTCAACAAATTCATATAATTTTTTTGGAGGGGGGAAGGCAAGGCAATTGGAGCTAAGTGACTTGCCCAAGGTCACACAGCTAGTGAGTGTGTCAAATACCTGAGGCTGGATTTGAACTCAGGTACTCCTGACTCCAAGGCCAGTGGTCTACTCACTGCGCCACCTAGCTGCCCCCAAATTCATATATTTAAATGTTGGCAGGATAGTTTGTTGGGACAGCTTCTATCCGCTGTCTTGATTCTACATATTGGGGGGAAAGGGGCAAAAATGATATTGGAACAAATTCCAAGAGCATTTAAGATGTTAGGGGCCCTTCTTCCAGGCTCAGCTCCAGTTCCACCCACTTCCTGAAAGAAGTCTTGCCCAAATATTCCATCTCACATAGATCACTCCCTTCCCATGGGACGCCCAGAAGTCCTGTCCCGTGTGACCATAGACAAATCACTTAACTCTGTGTGCTCAGGCTATGCTTTTTAAGTTACAGACAAATGGCCTAGCTACAGTCGTAAAGCAAGTTTCCACACTGGGAGTTTCCTGCACCCATGAAATCACAGGTTGGGCCCCCACCCTTAAGCCCTAATAATACCATATAACTAACTTTGACACTTGATTTTCTTCATATGCATATCTTTCTGCTCAACTCAACTGTAAGCTTCTTGAGGGCAAGGGCTATGTTTTATGTGTGTGTGTATCTATCACACACATTACACAGAGTCCAGCACATAATGCATGCTCAGTACATATTTGTTGAATCCAATTGCAAAACAGTTAAAAATCCAGGTATGTACTTAGCCATTAAACTATCCTACTGCAGAAAGTTAAGTATATTTTTAAGTCTACAATATTTTTACATTCTTCATGTAATTTTGAAAAATAAAATTATTTCTTTCAAATACTATCTTTTCCATTAAAATTTAGTTAACAAGGTCACAAATAACTCCCATAAATCATTACATTAATCTGCTACCCTGGCTATCTTTTTTTTCAGAACTCTATATAATGAGCCCCTGACCCCTTCTTCTAACACCAGCTTGAGCCCTGTAGGCTCACCAAACAGTGAAATGGCATTTGAGAAACCAAGCCTTCCCTCAGCGGCAGACTGGTCTGAATTCCTGAGTGCATCCAACAGTGAAAAGGTAGAAAATGAGTTTGCTCAGTTAACTCTGTCTGATCACGAACAGAGGGAACTCTATGAAGCTGCCAAGCTTGTCCAGACAGCTTTCAGAAAATACAAGGTAAGAGTCTTCAGTCAGCTGATAACATCAGTTCAGGCGTTCTCTCTAGCAATGCAGTTAATGACCCCTAACGCGCCTCCCCTTCTCTGCAACTCTTGTTCATTTCCTCCCATAAGTTTGGCAGAAGGGAGCCACCTAATGTGTGGGTGGTCTTCCTTGATTTCTTCTAATACTGAAAGGGTGCCAGTGCAGCACCCTGGCTGTCCCTCGTCATCCTTCTTCCCCTTCACATAATCAGTCCATCTTCTCTTGCTGTCATACAATTCCTTGATGATGCTTTACTCCTGTTTTTCATTGGCATTATGTTGCAGCCTGTTCATGCCAACAGTGTACTTCTCCACGGTCTTCTGTGTGATCAACTCATTTCTAGTCATTCAGTGATTTTTATTCCATGTTTTGCTGCTATAGAGACATGAAAACTAATTATCAAACTAAAAAAATAAATTCATTAAGGTCATCAAGGTTAAGGGGAATCAAAACAAGCATTTACTTTTGTGCATCCTTTCTTAAATGAAAGAAATATTGCTTTTTTTTTCTTCTCTAACTCTTAGAAAGTCATATTTTTAGATCTGTGGTATAAAAATCTTTAACTGTCATTGACCTTAATCACAGAGGAAAAGTTGCCATAGCATCCCCATTGTTTTGTCTGCTGTTAACAATAACAGACACATACTAACTGATGATCGTGTGCCATATATAAATGATTAAATACTCCCAACGCATCGAGAAAGGGAGTGACCAGCCACCCTATGAGGATTCACTAAAGAACAAAGGCTATTTAGCCTAGAGAAGAAAAGACGTATGGGGGACATTAGATAGAGTGTCTCATGTAGCTAGGTGGCTCAATGGATAGCATACTAGGCCTGGAGTCAGGAAGATCTGAGTTCAAATCTGGATTCAGACACTCACTAACTGTGTGACACTGAGCCAGTCACTTAATCTCTGTATGCCTTAATCCACTGGAGAAGGAAACAGCAAGCCACTCCATTATGTTTGCCACATAAACCCACACAGAGTCACAAAGGGTCAGACACAACTGAACAACAACTGATATGACTAAACAATAATAGTTACATGGATTCAGAACTGGTTAAGTGGCAAGTTTCAAAGAGTAATTACTAATGATTAAATGTCAATGTGTCAAAAGGTCTCTAGTGGAATGCCTCAGGGATCTGTACTTGGCCCTATGTTATTTAACTATGTGTGTATCAATAATTTGATAAAGACATAGATGGCACAGTCATCAAATCTGTAGATGATGCAAAACTAAATGGGATAGCTTGTTAGCTGAATGACAATTATGATACAAAAAGATAGTCTAAAACATTAGGTTGAATCTAATGACATTTAATAAGAATAAGTATAAAGTCCTACACTTGTGTTCAAAAACTTAACCCCACAAGTAAAGAATGTGGAAGGCATGGTTATAGAACAATTTATCTGAAAAAGATATAAGGCAGTAGACTGCGACGCAATATGAGTTAGCACTTTAATGTGACACCCAGAGAAAGTTAATTCAGTCTTGGGCTACATTAGGAGAAGCTTAGCTTTCAAGAAGGAGTTGATAACCTCTCTGTACTGTGCCCTAGTCAGATGACATCTGGAGTATTGAATTGGGGGCACCACAGTAAAAAAAAGTCATTGACAATGTAGAGGAGGACAGAGGAAGCCAACTAGGAAGTGGAAAGGTCTTGAGTCTAGATCATAAGAGAATAGGTTGAAGGAGCTGGGAATATTTAGACTAGGGGAAAGGAGACACAGGAGCGGCGCCATAGTTGTCTTCAGGTATCTGAACAACTGCCATGTGAAAGAGAGATTAGATTTGTGCTGCTTGGCCTAGGGGAGCAGAACCAGGAGCAATGGATGGGAAGGGCAAAGACACAAATTTGGACTTGAAGTCAGCAAAATTAGTGCTGTCCAGATGTAGAATGGGGTACCTCAAATGGTGGTGGATTCCACTTCCATGGAGGCCCTTAAACAATGGTAGCTGGCTATCAGCTATGCTATGGTAAAGTTTCATTTCATGTATAGATAGGAACAGAGGCTCACTGAGATATCTTCCAGCTCTCAGACTCTGTGGCACATTCCTTATCTTCAAAGATTTTAAGATCTGTCATGTGGAAGGATTAGAACTTGTTGCTTATTACTCATCCCCAGCAGGCAGAAACAGAAGGAATGAGCAGAAGTTACAAAGAGGCAGATTTAGGCTTGGTTTTCCTTATTTATGTTTAGAATGAATTGTCTAAACATTCAGTAACCCAGGATCTAAGTTTATACTGAGGTTTAATTAGTTTGAGTAGCAGTCTTACGTAATTTTCAGGAGACTGTAAAGCTGACATTTCTAGACACATTTTTTTCTATTCAAGTGAATGAAGTCATTGCTATTTCCTTCTCTTCTCCGTATATTTTAGGGTCGTCCCTTACAGGAACAGCAGGAAGTTGCTGCTGCTGTCATTCAACGTTGTTACAGAAAATACAAACAGGTAAACAAGCTTTGCCTCATAAAAGGAAATAACACACCAGGTTCCTAAGGATTCATGTGTGACTTGGCAAACCAGCACTATTTCCAAGGCTTATAAAAGATATTTTCTTTGGATTGTCTTGATAAATAGCAAGGGAGAAATATCTGAAAGAAATGAAAATGATCCATCTCTAGACAGACTCTTATGTCTTAAAAGGATTTTAATCCAAATTTATCATCCTTTTAAAATAAAATCACCTCCTTGACACATAAGCTTGTAACTAAAAAACTGTATAATTTCATTTGAAGCAACAGAGAGGTACTTATATTTTAATTTTGCTTAAAAACTCTCTTTAATTAAATAATCCTATGCAACACCACACAAAGCAAATAACTGCCGTACTATCAAACAATTCTGAGCTCTGATTCATGTGTTTAAAAAAATGCATCCTCAGCTTCTCCGTTAAATATAGAGGTTAATAATGTCTGCTACTCTATAACAGCCTCACAAGAACGGACTGATGACCAAAAAAAACTTAAATTGTCTTCACTCATTTCCTTAGACAGAAGATGCAAGATGAGTATTAAATAATATGGATTTTTAAAATTCAACTTCCAAGCCATGTAGGGTAATGATCCTGTTATTATGAAACATCCTTCCAAAGTAAAACTCCCTTTCAACTCTAACTGCATCATGCCTTCCCCAAAGAAAGGCCACCCTAAGTTAAACTGTATACAAAGTCCAGTTTTAGTTTCTCCAAGTCAATCGATCCATCCTTGTTCTAAAGCACTTGAATTTCTATTGTCAAGGACCTTTTGCCTAAAAATAGCCACAAGAAAATGGAATAGAGTACCAGCTCTAACTGCTTGTGGTTTCATTTGATGAGCTACTGGATTATATTGAATTCCTCAAATGAATCAAGTGACGGTTAAGACTGAATAATATTCATAATAATAACACACACTGAATACTATACATAATATGCATAATACTTTAATTGAATATTATATACATAACACAATACATATTTTTATATATAATAATACTATGAATCATAGCCACTATCATCTTATCCATAAACCTTTGGATCTTCTCTATTAATTTGTTTTTTACCACCCTTCCTGTAAGGTAAACAAAACCTGAATGGAGACCTTCTTCATATTCCAAAATACAAACACAGTAATCCAAAATGAATGTTCCAACTCAGTCTGAGATAATGCATTCTAGTCAAGAAAAGTGGTTACTACAGGCACTCAACTCTGAGATCAGGGAATTTCCATTGCCAAATACCTGAAGACCCGAAAATGGACAGCCAGGAAATACATCAGCTTTTGCTCAAAAAAACTGTGTTCCTTTTCCAGCTTTCTACAACATTCCTAAAAGATGGTATATTTAGCCATACTTAACTTCTTTCCCAAACAGAAAAGACACCCTCCCTGTGTAATCAATTAGTGTTCTTTAAACTGTTAAGGCATCTATTAAACCAAAAGAAGCCAGTTAACTCTATATCACATGAGCCATAATTTAGTTTTAACTTGTCCCTGAGAAATGATACAAGAGCCTGGATTATCTAAAATCCATACCAAATTTTTTTAGCTACAAACTTAATGCTTTTTAATTTTAAATTTGCCTTTTAAACTACTCTGTGATCTTAAAGCACATAGTATCTGTTGAATTGTATAAACCTCAAACCTTTTATTATTAGCTAGGTAGTTTGAAATACAAAAACATTTCTGAGTTATGATTCTAAGTCCTTGTGAAATTCAATATATTTAGTGGACAAAAGAGTATTTTATAGGTCTGTGTTTTAGGCAGATTTTTCCTTTATTTCTAGAAAAAGAAAATTCTAAGCTTTATAACAAATCTACATAGAAACTCTTGGTTTTATGCTGTCTTGTTATGAACCGTGGCTTCACTTTCCAATAGGAGCTATTTTAGCCTCATGTCCTAGGGCCAAGACTTTATTAGAAGGAGAAAAAAACTCTCCAGGCAACACCCAGCTGAGTTCATGATCCCAGGCAATGAAGGCTTATTGTGTAAACGCTGACACCACAGTACCTGTAGTTCAGCAGCACGGAAGCTGCATTCTTTCTTGTGTTGCAGGTGGGTTCCCCAGCATAGAGCAGCTGACACTCACAAACCAGAGCTGGACATCTGGAATGACATCAAAAGCATTTATTTTAAAATATAAACTTTTTTGGATACTCTCCCCACCCCGCCAAAAAAGATGCTCTAAAAAAATTGCTACAACCTTAGACATTAATATGGTCAGGTTAAATTAATTTTTATTGGTAGCTTTATTGGTTCTGTTTTTTTCTTTATAATTCACCAATCTAACATTAATCTTGTATTTTCTGTTTCTCCCCCAAGCTGACATGGATAGCCTTGAAGGTAACGAATAAACACAAATAACGCTTCCAACCATTCCACCAGAGTCAAAAATTTCACACTCATTATCAGCCACAGACAAAGTAGTTCCTTAGATGAACTAAGAGAGCAGCATCCAATAGCAGTGAGGACCATGTAGTGTGGTCATACCACCTCATATCAGGGACACCTACAACAGTGAACAACTGGAATGTTCACTGAGTTGGAGTGATTTTTTATTTAATTGAGAGGGGTTGGGGGAGGTTTTATGAGCCAGTCTCAGGTATTATCTACAAGGTGAGCCACCATTAGCTAAATACCTTAATGGGCCCTTATGGTTCTGAAAATACAAAGTACACAGGGCAAAGTGTGGTATGAATAACATAAACTCTAGAGTATAAAGTGGTCTTCACTAAAAGAGGCTGGAACAAGGAAAGTATACCATAGGTTATAGCTAGAGTTGGAAAAGATCCTCTTGAAATAGTTTCCTCTCAAACATTTCTTCAAAAAAAGTTTCCTTCTTCCATTTCACCTCATAATTCCAGAAGGAGTCTAACTGCAGGATATAAATTTATTTTCCTTTCAGTGGCAAAGTGCATTCTGACAGGAAGGGGGCATTTTCATGACCTTTCTGCAGAGGCCCTTTTTGGCAAAACAGATATTTGGATTTGGCTTTCTTAAAAGACTGGGAACTCTGGAACGTCCTGAGCTGGATATTCAAGAGAAGAAAACCCCAGTCCTGGGATGTCCTAGCCTTTTCTTTTGAGGACACATAGTAGGCAGGGTGGAAAAAAGCCAGTGTTTGGCTCCTATGCTGGATTCCTATGGCCCCATCCTCGATGATTATCTCCCAGGCTGTCCTGCCTTATTGCTTCACCATCATCTTGCTATTTGGGGTATTAATAATTGCAGGTGAAAACAGTTTTATTGAAGGTGTCAGCGTTTCATGATAATCCTTGTATTTGGGAACTTGTGACTCAGCCAATAAAGTTCCTTATGGATAGAGAATTCGAAACAAGGTGTTGATTACAAAGCAGATTGTGTGTTTTGTCACATGGGAGGCACATGAGAAAGGTTAGTTTAAATTCTACAAAAGTGATTTATAAATATTCTCATCCAACATCCAGAATTTTTCAAAATGTCATATTTTTTTTAAATTTGTAAGTATTTAAACCTGCTGCTATGTAAAAATACTTTTGTAAAAACTATCGAGTATTTTGGTATTTGTGGAGGGAGAACACATTTAAAGCAGTACACTACTACCTGAGCTGGAATTTTTGTTACATTTTGCATTTTGGAAAGGTAGGTAAAAAGCTCCCTAGAAGGCCTTGGAGATGATTAACTGTCAAAAGACTACCTAACAGTATGAAAAGAGAGCTTCTCCTTTCACTAAGAGTATGTTCCAAGGAAACAAGGCTTCTCTCTCAGTATGGAAAATTTGTCTTTCTGCTGTTGTTACTACTTAGCTTGTTCTTGTCTCCTCTGCAGTATGCACTTTATAAAAAGATGACACAGGCTGCCATCCTTATCCAGAGTAAATTCCGAAGCTATTACGAGCAGAAAAAATTCCAGCAGAGCAGACGTGCTGCTGTGCTGATCCAACAGTACTACCGGAGCTACAAGGAATGTGGCAAACGAAAGCAAAGTCGCCGTGCAGCTGCCATTGTACAGCAGAAGCTCAGGTATGCTGGAAAAAGTGTGACGGTGAAGGAGATGCAGGTCAGGGTCCTAAGCTGGCCTGTGCCAAGCTCAAAGCTCCTCGGGTTCTACTTTCAGGTGTTGGTGTGAACTGTAGGGTCTGCATGGGAAGTTTCCAAAATTATCTAGTTGGTTCAATATTGTAATTTCAGAGCTGAACTCTGAAAACAAGAAAAGTTTGTACCTGAAAAGATAGGAATATCAAGTAAGGTTTGAGGAGACTTTGGCAAAATATTCGGTACAGACAAACTATTGGTTAGACCAATGATAACTTCAGACACTGTGACTATTTTCTAAAAGACAAATGAGCTTTTTAAAGAATCAGAAAAAAACAAAGGAATTCAAAACTCAAAGAAATCCATTTTTAACCTAGAAACTATACACCTCAGCAAATTCCAGTTATATGACAGCCTCAAACATGTTAAAATAAACTATATAAAATGCAGTTTTATATTAGCCACTTAAAATGGAAGAAAATGAAATAATGTATAGATTTTAATTGTAGAGAAGAAATGATCTCCTCCATTACAAAGTAATAATGATAACAGCTAACATTTATGGAGCAATGCTATGTGTCAGGCACTGGGTAAAGCACTTTGCAATTAGTATCTCATTTAATCCTCACAAGAATCCTGAGAAGGTGATTATGTGATCCCCATTTTACAGATGAGAAAACTGAGGTAAACAGAAGTTACATGATCTGCCCAGGGTCACACAGCTATTAAGTGTCTGAGGCCAGATTTGAACTTGTCACCCTAACTCCAGAGTCAGTACCATCTACTAAACAACCTAGCTCTAAAGAGCTTAGCATAGTATAGTGTTTAATAAATGCTTGTTTTCCTTCCTTTCCCTTTTGTCTTTGTAGCCCCAAACGATTAAGCTCAAGACAAATATGCTTAAGTACGTGAAAATTAAAATCATAGAAAATATAATAAAAACAGATTTGGAGAAATAGTCATAGCAAATATAACCAACAGAAATTTGACATATAAAATACAAGAAATTGTTTTAAATGTATAAAATCTCCAGTGGACCAATGGTCAAAAGATATGAAAGACAGTTTTCAAAATAGAAAATACATATAGGTAATAATCGCTTGAAAAAATGCTCAGCTTTACTGACAACCAAAAAGATACAAGTTAAAACAACTTGAAGGTATTGTCTCCAATGCCTCAAATTGATATAAAAAAAATTTAAAGCAGTGAAACTTGACACTATCAGGGCATTCACCCATTGCAGCTAGCAACTGTGCAGTAAGAAAATGTTTCTGGAAAGCAGTCTAGCTTAGAAGTTATAAAAATAATATCCCATGACCCTAAAATTTCATTATCGATCATATACTATGAGAATACCACCAAAGAAGAAAAAAAGACCATTTGTTTAAAGACTTTTATAGCAGCATTATTTATTATAGTAAAAAAAAGAAGAAAACTACATGTCCAGCAACATGGGAAGTTATACGAATTGTAGTATGTTAATGTAACTTCAATGTTCACTTCAACGAAATTCAGTTTGAAAAGTCTAAGAAATTTAAAGGTGATGCAAATCAAAAGAAGTAGAGCCGGGAAAACAGAATGTATATGAATGATAAATTCTGCTCCCTACCCATCCTCCACCCCCACCAAACACTCTTAAGTTGAAAAATCAGGACATAACCAATGCAAAGAAAAGTGAAAGGATAAGGAATCACAACATAGACTTACAAGGATTAAATGAGAAGTTACTAGATTTTTGAGAAACTTATTTAAATATAGTTACAAAGTAGGTAATTAGTTGTCTTAATGTTTACTATTAGGTTTATCATAAGCTATTTTTTTAAAAAGTATGCTTTCAAATGTTGGAGGAAAAGATTGGTTCTTTCACCAAAATCAGCTTGAAAAGAAGTCATCCAAGAATCTTTAACAATCAGTCATCTTCTTTCAATCTTCTACAATCTCTCTTAAATTTAGTTCCTTTTGGCCTTGTAGATTCATACCTTGTCATATAACTACATGCCTGTATTCTTTAAGTTCCTTGGATGAAATATTTAATTTTAAATCTTTCACTAATGCTGACCTACTTTAAATAAGCCTTGTAACTCTACATTGTGCTTTCTATGACAGTAATAGGGGCTAATTTTTTTTTCAGGAGCAGTCTGCTAACCAAGAAGCAGGATCAAGCTGCTCGCAAGATAATGAGGTTTCTACGCCGCTGTCGCCACAGGTACATTAGTCCCTATATATATATCTTACCCATCAAGAATAACAAAACAGATTTAATCTTTATAAAACAAGCTTTCAGCATCACCACAAGGCTAATTATCCCAGTATATTACTAAGACAAATGTCTTCCAAAAGACTCTGAAATAGCAGAATCATCCAAAGCAGGGAGCAATAAGTGAAATGTGGTAACTACTGAAAGGTAGGAAAATAAAATGAATTTGTCATGTGTAGCCTTTCGCTGCTTATGCTGGGTACCAGGAGCTTTCTGCTTGAGCCAAACTAACTTAAGTCAAAGTTTCCATTTAACCCTTTGTTCTATACTGCTCACGTCCTCCATTCACATCTAAACTAATTTTACTCTCTGAACTGTGCATCAATGTAGAAAACAAGTGGATTTCTCAAGTCTCCAAGGAAATGATTCCATTAAAGAGTTCTATTACAGAACAGTGATTTCTGTGAAAAAGTTGATGTACTGTTGCCCTCTGCTGGATAGAATGTCTGACTTGCTCTTGGTCAAAGTTGATTTTCTGATGGGTTTGGGAGAAATAACATCAAAACCAAACAGGGAGGTAAGAAGCACAGCTTAGATTATTGGGATGTTCTTAACCACTGGGAGGGAAAATGGTATATACTGGGCTACTGTGCCCCCAACAAACCAGGGAGACTCGATAGCCCATCTTCTATACCAGTTTCTCTTTATTTCTCCAAATCTAGAGCTTTCTTTGAGGACTAGGGATATGTACTTGGTTTGTACCTGGAAGAAAAGTTTCATTTTATTTCCTTCAAAAAGATTACTTTTGAGGTCCTATTCCTGATAGATACTAATTTGTCGATATCAGTAGTTCAGTGACTCTGTCTTAAGGTGCGTATTTGACTTTTCTCACACAGAAGTGTCAGAATCTTGGTTTTACTGTGGTTTCTGAAGACAATCTTTCTGGGAGGCACTTAGGTCTCTTCTCAATATATATTAATGCAGAATTTGTTCTCTTTCATTCAACGGTTGGGTTTTCTCCTGTTGTTTTCTAGGTAGCATAACTGTGCTAACTGTGCATCTTTTCTCTCATTGTGTTGAGTGATGAGACATTCCAATGAAAGAATAACAAGGCACCAATGACAACCCTCTGAAATGCAAGAAAATCCAGAAATCCCATCTTAGGCCAAGTGTAACCATCTAGAGACTTTGCTTACACCCCACACATAAAAGAAATCTCATCAGTTTATAATTACACCATACATATGGCATTCATTATAGTATTCATACCCAAACAGGCAACGTATTTTCTTTGTTTAATGAAAATATCATCTTCCATGTTTGAGCCCTTTACAACTGCTAAAGTCCCTGTCCGTTCCTTCTCTCGCCTGTAATGTAGCATATCTATCTGGAGGAGGGGTAGGAATCCACAGGCATTAAGCATCTTAGAATTATATGCTCCCTTCTCACATGTGACTTGTAAATATCTGAGACAGATGCAATTTTAAAAAAATAACCTTAACACAACAATCAGTATTTTCATGTTCTGAATTTGTTCTTTCACTTAATCCAACTTTATCTCTCAAAAATCAGCATGGGTGATCTTTCTTCATTAAAGATCAAAATCAAGGTTTAATCATGTTCCTTATTCAGGTTTCATTCAACAAAACCTGCCCCCTCTACCTGAGTCTTGGTAAGTTGAGTGACTCTGATGTCAGAACACAAATTAAATGGTTCAGTGAATAAGAGTTCTGGGCTTGGATTCAGAAAGATCTGAGTTTAAATCCTGTCAGTCACTTAATACACAGTGTGACCCTGGGCAAGTCATTTAACCTTCCTCAGTCTCAGTTTCCTTGTCTATAAAATGAAGAGGCTGAACTTGAGGACCTATAAGGTCCTCTTCCAGCTTTTAATCAGTCATTTTATGTGAATCATTAAATGGCTTTAAAAATGTCAAGGTTGCATCCAAAGTTGTAGGAAGAATGGGCTTCCCCTCCCCCCCTCTCTTTGTCTCTTTCTTTCTGCTTTTAGAATTATCTTTCTTTTAGAAAGCCTTAGAAAGATCTAGGAAGAGCTAGGTACATATCCCACCTTGGACACATATTGGATGTGACTTACCCTCTCAGTGCTTGAACTGGTAACCCTCTAAAACTGTGAGTTGAAGAAAAGGCACTGATGGCAGAAAGAATTTCCTCTGCCAGGAGATCTAGGCCTAAACCAAAGAAATTACAGGTTCACTTCCTATATACAAATGAGAAAGAATTCCACATAGTGTTTTTATTTCCTTTGTGTTCAGACCTTAACTTGTAATAATGTCATAGGAAATCCTGCTCTGAGTTCTAAACTTCTGTTCTCTGTTTAGAATAGGACAAGAGGAAGTAGTTCCAAAAATCCCCAAACCTTTGATGTTTGTCATATTTAATGCTATTCCTAGAATTTATTTTCTGCCACTCTTTGAATAGTCCAGATGTTACTTATTTAGAGCCAAGAATATTTGGAATCAGATTTAACAACCTCCATGAAATACATTTAAAATCAATATTCATGCCCCACTTGTGATGATTCTTGAAATCTGAAGTCTCCAACATCTATCTAAACTCATTATTAGAAGTCTAATTTAAAATGTTTGTTCCCCCTTCATTACAAGGTCATTTCATACATTTTAGAAGAAATTGCTGTATTTATCACTCCTCAACAGTTGATAAAAATTCTTCCTAAAACAGGGAAACAACCTGACACTACAAAAAAAAGGCAGAAGGGTTATAATAGTTTCATTAACTTAAGAAGTAGCAGTCCTTTCCTATTTCCAGTGAATTCTGCTAGCTCCATTTACTGAAACCCTAATGTACGCTAAATAAAATATAAAGTTCAAAAACATAGTTCATCCAGATTTTTTTTTAAAAGCACTTGCAGAATTTCTACCTCATTCTCATTCCTACCACCACTTCCTCTTTTTTCCTCCCCAGAAAACAAAGCCACTTGGTCTTTTTTTTTTTTTTTTTTGTCTAACTAAAGCTATTTGTAAGGTTTCTGTTATAACATTTGTATGCTAATAGCTGTTTGGTATTGTTTTACTGTCTAAAGCCCTCTGGCGGACCATAGGCTGTACAAAAGGGTGAGTTTAGCTGCCTGCTAGCCAGTTTCTCTCTTCCATTTTAAATACTTTGCTTTCTGCTTGCTTGCATGGGGCTGCAGCCTAGGTATGCTAGTAAGTTTCACATCAATTAATTATATGAAATGAGATCAAATAAAAACTAACCCTACTGCAATTACTAACACTGCTGTTTTTATACAACAGGAAAAAAATCCCATGCAGTAGATAATTATAAATGCATGAATACATACATAGGACTTTCTTTCTGAAGCCACCGCTGGGCATGCTTAGAAAGTGGTGGGAGGAGCCTTCAGTATAAAAATGGCTGATGTTACAAGTTTGGAACTTGAATGGGTCTGCACTAAAACATAACAAAAGTAACAAAAACCACTAAGAATAATATTTTGTTATAATAACTTTAATTGCCACCTGAATATATTTAGTAACCTAGCAATTTCTTAGGAAGCTCTAAAGCAAGAAATTACTTTGGGGCAACTACATCATTTTTCTGTTGGCTTATTCAGAATTATTCTGGCCAAAATAAGTCCTTCCCATTAGCTGGTTTCTCAAGTTTCATTTTCTAAATGTCTCCTTTCTCTGTCATTTGAAATGAGTTAAAACACCTAGCTTAGCTGTTCTTTCAAATCCAACTTCCTAATAATTGGGATTCTAGTTACAATCATAAACAAACTAAACCAGCAGCATTTAAATTAAAAAACTGAATTATATGAATGTTACACATAGAAAAGTTGAAAAATTATGCCTCATATAATTGAATGTCCTACACTGCACCAAGGAGGATAAAGATCAATAAAGTTTTTAGTGAACTATGTAGTAGACAGGATTAGCTATACAGAGAAAGGCCAACTGTTTTCACACTATCACCAATGTTCCTGAAATGCTGGAAGGCAATGCAGTGTTTCTTCTAAGAGTGCTCAGTAAGAGAAATGAATACAATGTGATTAAGTTTTATTAAATACTTAATATCAGTCAACAAAAACAGTCATTTTAAGCTATCGAGAATGTCCTTTCCTATTAGAAGACTGGCTTTACTCCTTGGACAAGTCATCTTTTCTCTCTGGGCCTCAGTTACATATTCTATAAAGGAAGAGGGCTGGAGTAGGTCACCTATGAGGTCCCTTCCAGCCCTACAGCCAGGATCCTATGTTATTTGATAAATGAAATTTTTCTTACCTATTACCTACAGAGAAATGGATAGATTTTTAAAATATTGAAGTAGCATTCTATCAACTGGCTACATTATTCTTTTTTCTCAAATTAACCCATCTTTTAATCATTTATAAACTTAATGACTGTTCTGGGGATACTTCAGTAATACTTGAAATCTTAAGATTGCTCATATCTATGGAAAAAGTTTATCATTATTTATTTCCTAATTTAAAAAAAATTGAGACTAAGTGTCTCTATCTCACACAGGCTAGAAGCATACAGCCCAATTCTGATTGGTAGGGAGGCTTTTTCCTCCTCCATTTTTCCTACCTGGGCCACTGCCCTATCCTTGGGCAGCCTAGGGGCTCTCCACTCTCAGGGTCTGACTTACCATACTACTGGCTAGGTATTTAGCTTTTCTGCAGCTCAGAACTCCTGAATGCCAGTCATCCACCAGCCTCAACATCCCCCGGAGTAGGAATTTCGGTTATGTGCCCATCACACTCAAATATGGCCTAAAATTGTTTAAATTTGTTTAAATTCCTTAGTTCAAGAAATTCTGACTGAGATTCAGATAAGTTAGGCATACTGAGATGCTATAAGGGAACTAAAATTTTAACCAAAGTGTTTACTGGTATGTTTACTTGGACTTCAGGTTAATAAACTGCCCAAGTAATGGTTAATGTCAATATCAAATTTTAGTTTCTGGGAGTGGAGTGATAATGTCATCATATAAGTTCTGGGGATTCTTGAGAAGTGAAGTCCCATGCTACAACTTCTGTGAAACTAATTTAGAACTTATCAGTTCTGATAAGCATTTATTTTATACCCCTTTCACATCCAAAAGTTTCAAATCCTCAGATATTCAGAATAACTGAGACATGAGAAATTAGTTTTTAGAAATATGAATTATACTTATGTTTATAATCCTACAAATTAACTCTTATGTGGACTCTTTTAGATTGGTTCAGAATTGGGATGTTTTAGGTTATGTGTAGGAAAGCTGACTTACCAAATATTAGAAAGAGAAGAAAAATGAAAATGATATTTCTTTCCCTCTCCCTCGTGTTGTCCTGTCCTACATATATAGACATTATTTAAAAGGATTCCAAAAGAACACATGCATGCTACAGCATTCAACTGAATTAAAACCAACAAAAACTTGTATCTTGCATGGTACATGCAATACAAATAGCCTGCTATGAGGAGTCAGCATCTTAATACGGTGGTTGCTTATGCATTTTTGAAGCTTGCTGGTCTCTTTAAGAATGAATACTCTAGATATGATTATCAATATCAATGAAAGATCCTTCCTTAAGTTTCTTTAGTGCCTGCTGCATTCTGTTGTGAGTTCCAGAAACACTCATGCATGGTAATTTGGAGTTTCATAGCATCATGACTTGGAATCCATAGGTAGTTTAAGAGATAGGAGTAGAGGAGATCTTAGTATTAAGATACCATCTAGAATAGTGTCTTCACCTAAGCACGTAAGTTGAGGAATAACTTATATTCAGGCTTGGACTGATTACCACTGAGATCTCCTCTCTCCTTGATCATGGTAGGCTAGATGGTCTTGCTAACAGTTCCCAGGTCAGAATTACATTTCAAGGCAAGGCATTCTGTGTAAAGGATTCATATCTCTGGAGTTTTCATCTGAAAATATAGTTTATAAAATCTGCCTATTATTAGAAATATAATTTTGATATGCTGAAAAACAATATGAAAGAATACAAAGTCAGGCAGACTACTTCAGATTGTGCTGTTGACAGAGGCTACCTATAAAAGACAGTTCCTGACCATCACAATAGCTCCAAAAGGCTAACTTCAAAAGCATGGAACCTCCAGAAAAGAATCCTATTATCATCGTAAGTTTCTAATCCTCAGAAGTGAAGGTTAAGCAAACACACCAAATATTTTCCAGTCTGGTCCTTCCCTTTCAATAGCTCAGTTTCCAACTTAATTAACCAGTGACTCAAAATTATGCTTCTAATAGGTAAAGTCATTTCTTATTAATATCTGATGTAGAAGCTAAACAGATAAATTAAGAAGTGAATCTTATTGTTAGTCTTAAAAAAAAAAAGTTTATCCTAGATGTAAAATTCAGTAAATTATTTTAATCAGGAAGTGTAGTGTTAGAGCAAGAGTTACCTAAAGGGATTGCAGATGTCTGTGAGACCACTTTCCAGTCAGAGTTTAAGCATACTAATTCAGAGACCCATACCAGGAAAAAAACAAGATTCCCCTTCTAGTGGGGGAAATAAGAGTAAATAATCTACATTACACAGCCATCTTTATCCTGAACGTATTGAGGCTGCAGTTGGCCTGAAAAATAATACCTCTCCTTTTCTAGAGAGAGAAATCATTTCCCTGTTCCTTTTCCCTCCAAAACATATACCTTCAGAAATTTCTCTGGTATTAGGAAGTACTCACAGGGAGATGATCTTTAAGACCACTTTCTTTGAAAAGCAATTACCAAACCAATTCCTGTCTTCCCTTAGTATTTTAGCAGCAGGGATTACAGGATTATTTGAACCAACCCTGTGAACTGTTAGCCTAGTTTTCCTGATGGATTTTCAACAAAGGTGGGTCCCAAAAGTCCAAAAGGACCATATGCAGCAAGTACCAGCAACAGGTTACAGCAGGAGTGGGCGGGAATTGAAATGTATTTTGATCATGGTTTTAAAAACACCAAAACTTTCCCTATGTTTGACCTTGGTTCTGAAAATGTATCTATCTGTACCAGATGCTGCCATCCACTATGGTAAGTATTTACTTCTGCACTCCCAGTCAGAGAAGTCATCTGAAACATCCTCAAGAGGTCATTCCCCAAACCCAGTAGACAAATCCTCTATCTTATGCATTCATTTCTGTGACAATCTTTTAACAATACCTGTAAAAATACATAATGAGATGAGTAAACAGTATTCTAAGCTGACACATCAGTTATGTCACCACTCTTCCCATAGTAACATTTGGGATATAACAAGAGGCATATTAACAGATTCTCAGTGGCCCAACTTACTGAATAAAGAGCAAGAACTGAATGTGGGATGTGTCATCATGGGTGCAATTAAGATCTCCAAAGTAATTTTGTTTCACTTACCTCTTGCAGGGACTGAATATTTTTGGAACACAGAGGTGTGTGTTAAATGGCAGACAGCATGCTCTGGGGTGTCATTCTTATTGGGCCTTTCTGTCTTTTTTTTGCAACCCAAATGAGATTTCTGGAAAATGGCAAGATCTCCCTTTTCCTAAATTTCCCACAAGCCATTTCAGCTCTAAGAGCAACAGGTAACTGACTAGAAAGCCATGTATGGCTGCCCTACATATACTGACGTCCAGCATTGCGAGAACCTATCTGCTGAAACTCACTGACTCATTAAACATTTCTCTGGCTGAGCATTACTGAGTAGATATAATGAAGCAGCTTTGCCTTATGCTTAAATCATGAAGCCATTGTTTGCTCCAAGTTTCTTATGTAGGCCTTCTCCATTTATTCATAAGTATCATTGGACGTCTGACCAAAGTAACACCACGTGGGCTTTTTGCTGGCTTTCGGTGCTGTTGCTTTACTACATCACCTCAGTACATTATGATGCAACATTGTCGGATAAGACTGTGACAAAATCTCAACTGCCTTATCATTTTCAGTTTAGAACACTTGGGAAGTTTGAGAAAATGGTTACAGCTCCAAAAGTCTTGCTATCCCTGGCCAGCACCCTGACTCAAAGGTGGTATGTTGGGGCAAGGACCAAAAAACTTACAAAGGGTAGGCTCTTGCCTGGTTCAGCTGTCCTGCTGTTTGCCAGTAGTAGTACAGTTCAGAAAAGTAACACATGTTGCTGCAGAAACTACTATTCTCTTGTAATGCTCAAGATTTCGAGGAAGGCCACATGACCCAGGAATATTGTTGGTTCTGTTTCGACAATGTCTGCTGGAATGCAGTTATGAAAGCAATGACAATGGGTTCTATTTCTATAAGTGAATTGGGACTTTTGGCTCGTTAACCAGTCTGTCATGTTGGGCACGGACCCATAACAAGACTATTTATAGTGTAATTCCTTGCTGAAACCTTTAGATGATCAGTTCCACATAGAAAAATCGAGGCAAAACTTTGTTTTTGTCTATTTGATACACTTTGACCCAAGTGTCCCCATTTAATTGGCTGACTGTTTTGGTGTCATGTGGGCATATCATTAGAGAAAAGCAAAAACAGCAGTGTGTAAAAAAAACTTATACCAAAATTAAACTCCTGTTTAGTAAACTCTTTAAGAAAATGTATTTTGAGTTATAATGTCTATTGGAAATCTAAGGAGATTTCAGTAAAAAGTTATGTTAAGTTAGTTTCCCTAAACTCCTTGGAAACCTTATGTTAGCTTCACTTATATCCAGAATACCTCTTCCCTGGAATTTAGATGCAGGTCAAGGATCAAATGTTCAAAACTACTTTAAGAAAGTGTTTGAACAGTTTTTAAAGGTAATTCAAAAAAACTACTGTTACTTTTAGGACTATACCTCAAAACATTTTAGAAAAAAATAGGGGATAGAAAAGGACTTTGCCCTTTAGAAATTTTGCCCAATTTTTCCATTCTACAACACCTATTCTAACAATCCATCTTCCCAAGTCACCTAGAGAAGATTCCCACATGAGCCACTTTAGAGCTCTGTGGGGAAACCAAAATATCACAGTCCTGTTGTAAATTTTCACAATGTCTTTTCTTTGTAGTTGCTATTCCATCTGCCCCTCTACTGGGAAAGGAGTATGGGACAGTAGAGAAGCCACTGCACTTGGAACCAAGAGACCTGGGTTTGAATTCTGGTTGTGGCATTTATTCAGTGTGTAACTATGAACAAGTCACCCTCCCTAAGCTTTAGTTTCTTCATCTGTAATAATGAAATCAATATATACACTGCCTCCCAGGGCTGTTCCAAATAAAGAATTCTGTGAAATAACAAGCCACAAATTGAATAAATATCCTATGATTTCTTAAGAATTTAGTAGTCACCAGTTTCAAAATTTGAACAGGATCATTGTACTAATGGTTTACTAACCAAATACAAATCTTCCATTTATTGGTTTAACTATTTAAATATATATATAACTATATTGATTTAATTATATTTCAATATTTACCGATCCACAATCTTATCGATGTGGATACTTTGTCCACTGATACAGATTATAATCCTGCTACCATCTACTAGAGGGTCTTTGGGGGCCAAACACCTGGAGTCATGAACTTCTATAACCTTAGCTAAACTAGTCATCTAATGATAGATATGGTCAATCTGTAGGACCTACCAGATTTGGTGTTTTGCTGATACCTTTAAGAGCCTGCACTAGGAGTAGGATTTTAACAGACATAGTTAGATATGTGCTTCCAAATAGTATTTTCTCTTGGAAAAACCTGGCATTCAAACAGATCCATACACATAGTCCCACTGCAGATTATAGGATCATGTTGGTAGTATTTTCTTTCTTTTCTATCCTTTCTTTTCCCTTCTGTGATTAACTGAAGGCCTGAAAGAACTACTTCTATGCCATTTAAGTTATAAAGAAACAAATATAAAGTATTGTGTTAAAATCCTAGTACATTTCTGACAAGTGATCTCTGTACAGTTGGTCCTCTAAGCAAACTTAATATTAAAAAAAAGATTTATAAAACTGGCAAATTACATGATTATTTACCTTGTAACAGGTTAATCATGGGATTATTCTAAATGGTGAGCTTCCCTGTGTATTTTAAATTACTCCATTTCTAAAATTCAAATTTCAGTTAATATACTTTTAAGAAACATTTGTTACTTGAAGACAGTTACTCTGGTACTGTTCTTTGCTACTGTGTTGTTACCTATCTGTGAGTTCTGGGAAAAATGACTAAGGTATCTCTAAGTATGAGAAACAGTAGAATAATAAAACTTTCCATGATCATGGAAAAGAAAAGTTCCTACCAATCAGCAAAATCTCAGCTTGTCCTGTAACAAGAAGAAGACTATCTGCACAAAAGTCCAAACTTAAAATCAAAGATTAGAGCTGAAAAGGACCTCAGAAACCATCTGATCCAACACCATTTTATAGATGAGGAATTGCAAAGTAGTCAATTAGGGGTTAACAAAACAAATTTCGAAAGGAATCTTTACCTTTACAAAATATTCACTATGGAATTTCTTTCAATAACACTAGTGCATTTAAAATATTTCATCTTAAAAAAATCGTTTTTGTGAGAACTTTGAGAATCCATGTGTTGGAGGTAAAATAGCATTTAAAGTTATATACACTTAAACCAAAAGACACAAATTCAATTCCATTCAATTTATTAAAGCCCTGATATATGCAAGACATTGTGCTAAATGATGTTGACCTATAATAAACACCAAAAAATAAGATTATGCAATGATGTGACCAGATTCAAGATTTTAACAAAATCAGAAAAATTCTCTCAGTGAAGTTTAGTTTTGTATCTAAGTACACAAAAGCTGAGTAGATTGTGTCTACTCAATTCCTCAACTTCACAGGATGTGGAGGCATTGCTGTTAGCCAACCAAACCAGTTGGAAGAGCTGCTGGTTCTGTTTTTCCAGTTTCTACACATTACCCTCCGATCTGATGTAACAGAGTAATGGAATCTGATTTTGTTGTATTCCTAGAATGTGAAATCAAAGCAGTGCCTAACGAAAGGAGGAGCATTCCTAACCACAGAATCATTAATTAGCTGGTAAAACTTGTCTTCCTTCTCGGTGTCTTTTTCTGATTTTCTAGCAGTTCAGAGGTCCCCTGCGTCTCCCAAGTCTCTAACAAAACGCTTTTTCTTTTCTTTTCTTTTCTTTTTTTGCCATTGACTCTCTGCCATGCCTTGGGGATGTGCTTCATAGTAGAAGGGATGGTTAGGAGAGTCTTTCTTCCATTGGAAGGGGTGATACTACAAAGCAGTCTCTTGTTTTTTCAGAGTGAAAGAATTGAAAAAGGCCAAGGAACTTGAAGACCCGCAGCAGCAGCAGCATCCCGTAGCAATGTGACATTGCTTTTCAGACTGTTTTCATTTTCTGTTTTTAGCAGAGACATGCAACAACAACAAAACAAACAAAACAAACAAAACCCACTGCAGTTTTCGGAAGCTCAACTGCAGGATTTTAACAGTAATGTTTTGGTCATTGCATTTGCACTTTCATGGACAACTTTTAATTTGTTCAGCAAGACATCTTGGAACTCAATCTTCTGTTGGATCATGGGAGAACAAGACACCAGAGGAATCTGCGAGAGGCTTCCTTCTCTCGGAAAGAAACGGTTATCCTCATCTAGGGCTGTATTCAAACATCGTGTGGAACTGGACAAATATTATACCAAAAATATAGTTAAGAAAAGGTGGGAATGCACGAGCAACAGAGAAAACGCTATTCCTGCACCTGTCAATCATTTCCAAGAAGCTGAATCTTTGGAGTCTCGATGGAGGGCTTAGATCGTACAAATCTTTATTGGGTCCGTGTGTGTCCTCATTTCCTTTGCTCTTCTATTTTTTTTTTTTATCTCTCTACAGCACACTTAATGCAACTTTTTAAATCTGCAGGTTTTTAATGTCTTGTGGAAATTTGCAGAGGGGTGGATGTGTGAAGCAAACGGGTAATGCATGGGAAATAAGGAAGTACAGATTAAGGAAAGTCTGAAAGTTTCTTTCATGTGTGTGTGGTTTTTTCGTAAACCTGCAAAGTATATCAGTCATCATGTCCTTTTTCTCATGTCCAGCACTTTATTTTTTGCCTTACTTTCATGGGAGATGAAAGTTATGTAGAATAATTAGTAAAGCATGTAGCTTTTTTTTTTTTTTGTAACCTTGGAAATTCTTAGTCATTCTAAGGAACCATAAAACATTGCCTGGACATTATGCCACTTAAGAGATCAGTGTGGTGCTGCGTTCTGGCCAGTAAAATCCATATTTTGGCGATATTTCATCAAAACTGAGCAGTTTCTGTGTATATATAGAAGGTAGAAATGGAAAATGAGAAATACTATTTGAAAGGGATTATATTGATTAATTACTAAATATTTTATTCACAAAGGGTCAATAACATGGCAAGATAAAATTATTATTTGTATAGTTTTGTCTGAATGAGCGAGAAAAGTGTGGATGTATTGTTTGTACATATTGTATATATTAAAACAGAGATATGTGCATGAATTCAAGAAAAAAAAGAAATGAAAAAAAGCAAAGCATTAGTGGCTATGGTCTGTAAAATGAAACAAAAACTTTATTTCACTATAAGAGTACTTTATTTTAAATGTTCTTTAGAAGAACATTTTGCTAAAGCATGACTAAACTGCAAAAAAAAAAAGAGCTACTGTATTTAGACTTAGGAAAAAAAGGCAGAGTAACATTACTAAAAAACAAAAAAAAGGATATGTTTACATTTAATTTTGGCTACCGGGAGTTGATTTAATTTTATTTTAACTTTTTTTGCCAATGGTGCCAAGTAATGTGAATGCTAATATTGCTTAAGAAAATTAAGTTAATTTTGCAAAGCAGATAATCATAAGAAAAACCAGTATATAGCTTAACACCATCCACTCACTCCAATAAAGAACACTTAGAATGAACATAAACTGAAAAAAAAAAAGAAATAGTCTGAAAGTAGAAAAATATGTTTCACATTTTCATATCTCCTGCTGGAAGTCAGAAAATGTAATAAAAATTGCACAAAAAAATTAAAAAAATTAAAATTAAAATGATGCAAACTGGTCTTGTAGGGGTGTCATGGTATATTACTATTTCCACATAATGAGGAGCCAAAGAAATCAGATACTTTAAAAAAAAAAATAGAAACTACTAATGTTAAATTAAGAGAGGGTAAGTTAGTATTTGCTGATACCAGTTTAAAATTTCCAAGCTAAGTCTGAAGATCAGTTGGTGTAAAGTTAATGACAATTAGTTTTGTTCTTACTTGATTTTGGCCATCAACTGTAAGTGAAAATGCAAGGCTTGTTGTGAAGCCTAAAAATATTCACAAATAAGAAGCTTTTAAACTGGTGTCTTTGGAAGGAAGGTATATACAAAAGGATTGGGGTAAAAACTGGGGTCAGTGCTCTTGGTGCCTTTTCTATAATTGTACTTGTTTTTTAATTACTTCCTTTCACTGCCAACCTTGAATTACTGTACAGTATACGTCTTACTGCTCGTGATCAGCTCTGACAACAGTGACAGTCCCACAACGAACAGCCACCTGTACATTTGTAAACTGACCTAACTCAATTTTTTTTTTAAGTGTGTGGCTCATGCTGCAGCTGTTGCAGTCCCAAAACATCTATTATTTTACAAAATTGGGCCTGTAGGAGAACACTGAGTATTATACACTCATAAACACATATACATAATTGCACACACAAATGGGAATGGAATGTGAAGGCCAGATCTTTCGAAATGTCCTGTATTAAAAGTGAATTTAGACATGTTTATTCCATTTGTTATGAAAAGAATGGATCTTTAACAAGAGTAATGACCTCAGTGGATTTGTTTTAACCCTCACATTTCTACAAAAAAAACGTTTCACATACATTTATTAGATGGGCAAGATAGAAGACTCAGTAAGATATAGAAATACTTAATGTTACTCTTCCAACTCAGAGGGTCTTCCTGGAGGGAAGAGAAAGTAGGTTTACTGCCTACTGCATAACCCACCACTGACCACTGAGTTAGCTAAAAATGCACTTCCACTGAAAGAATGCATTTCTGATCGCCCTTTTCTTGGTTGTGGATCATAGTTTTGAGTATAAGATGATAGGTAAGCGCAGCTTTCTTGGATAATCTGAATTCCCAAGTGCCAGGAGTAGGATTTCATTATAAAAATTAATAGCTAATATTATTCTGTCTCCTGAAAATTTAATTGCTATTATTACACATTTGAAATCAGCTGTACTGTGTGAACGAAATAAAGACTATAACATGAACCCCCTCTATGGTTGCACGGTCGCTTATGGCAGTTCCACACAGTAGTTGGCGCCCAACGGGGGGTCCCCAAGACTTGCATGTAAAACTAGTCTAGATGTCTCCTTTTTGTAAGTTTTATTTTTGTAATTGTGCATGTAAAGCATCACTGAATCAATGGATCTGTTGAAGAACTCAGCTGCTGGAACCATGCAAAATGTTTTGAATTGCCCTTAAAATATGGAAAATGTTTTCTGAATGCTTTATATTCTTTCTGCTGTAAATTAAAAATGAAGAAAATTTCCCCATACTAGGTGTTGGTGTGTTTTGTTCTTAATTTAGATTTCTCGGCTATTTAAAACCAGGGCACATTGTGCTTAACTTCATGTTGTTTCAAGCGTATCCATTTCAAAAAACAAAGTTTGGGTCCAGAATCTGTCTTTAATGAACATGATTCACACATGCCCTCCAAAGCACATCTCAGGAAAGTTCTACTCAATTTGCAAATAATAAAGTTACTTAAATGGGTTAAATTACAGAGAAATCATTTAAAATCTTTGTATTTAAAATACCAGACTGAATTAAAAACATGTAACTATGAAGCCTTCTGAGTCACTAGTGACAATCTTGCAAGCTGTTTAAAGTTCTACAGGGCTCCCCTCCATTCCCACTGCCAGCATCCTAGCCTAGGCCCTTTGCACCTTTCCCATTTGGATTATTGCAACAATATCCTAGCTGGTCTCTCCCTCAAGAGACTCTTCCCACTTTAAATCCAGTCTACTCCAACCTGGGATTTCATTAATATCTTACAGGGCCCTTCCACAGATGCAGAGCACAACTCTACCACATCTAAGAGTGGTTATGGACAAAAAAAAAAAACGATCACCCTTCATAGGATCATAGACCTAATGCTGGAAGAAACCTTAGAGGTCATTTAGTCCAGCCCCATCATTTGACCCAGTTCCAGCATGTGCTACTAAATGTTTAACAATCCTTTGTTGTTTTGTTTTTGTTGGGGGCAGGGGTAACGTATTCTTGACATACTTTTAAGTTGAGTCTGAATTACCAACATTTCCTTGATTGCTTTAAGTCCAGGCAATCAGCAGTCAAGTTAAGGTGTAAATGTTCACACTGACATTTTAACAACTGGCTCCCTAGCCAGGCTCCACCACACCACACACATCTTTGGCTTCTTCAAACTTTGCAGGACTGATACCCTGAGAACTGGTACCCAGTATTCAGAGCCTTTCTGTTTTGAGAGGGCCTCCCCAAACCTAAGCTTTGCTTACATAGCTTCAGGAACCTACAACCAAGACACAAGGCCTTAGTGGAAGAATTTCCTTAAAAATTCCCATTTATCAAGTCACTCCCCTGTTCACAAACCTATGTTGGTTCCCTATTGCCAACTCCAATCCCAATTCTTCTGCTCCAAAATGTGTCCCTATCCAGTCTTATTAACTACTTCATCTATACGCACCCTTTCTTCCTGTCAAATGTCCTCATTATTCTTTGGCCACTGTTCTTGCCCTGTACCTTTGCTCACAAGGTTCGAAATACTTTTACTCCCCTCTACTTAACCAAATTCTACCCATCCTTCAAATTCCACCACAGATCTCATCTTGCCAACATAGCTTTCTTTGACTACTCTTGGAATCCCTTTTCTTCCTATTGCTTTTAAGGTTACTACTTTAACTGTTAAAAGAAGGTAAACCGAGGCACAAATTTCTAAGCATGACCAATTTATTAGTAAAGTGTGAATTTACCAATAAATACAATCACAGTTTCCTCAGCGAAGCTAAGACATCCCTCCAAATGTGGGAGATAGTTCTCTTTTATAGCTTTTTTGGGGAGTATAGAGCAAAGAACATAACTTCCTAGGCGGGAAACAAGAGCTCAGCATCATGAATGGTGAAATCAAAATGAATGATTACAGAGCTGAGGCATGGGGCGACAACACGATTGGTTGGAAACTGGGAACCAGGGCCTAGCAACAAACACCCCTTTCCTCTCCTGTAGTTAAGGAATGTTCCTTGAGTCTACCCGCAAGATTAGATAAAGTGGACCAGACTTCTTTGCAGAGTAAACCAGACACCCTTGAAGGGCAGTTTGGTGGTGTAAAAATACCAGACCAGACTCCCTGATGTCCACCTGCATCCCCCAAGGAAAGCAGAATCCCTTGAGGCAAGAATGGACTTTTAACCTTAATTCACTGCATACTAAGTTCAGAGACAAGAACCACGATTTGGGCCATAACTGGACAAAATCAAGTCACCATAAAATAGGATCAGTTAAAAGACAGAATCAATCTGATTATCCCAGCACTCAGCCTCACACCTGCTGTCTTACTAAAGGTGCACAGCTGTCAGTCAGGTCTCCAATGACTCTGTGCTCCCTGAGGGCATCCCTTGTATCCTTTCCCTAGTCTGGACTCGTTTTGATGAGAAAATTCAGATTCAGATTCGTATGGGGCACGCTGCTTTCTCAGTCACCGAAGGGGTAACTAAGAGAGCCAGGGTCCCTCCCAATCTTTTGGCGGAAAACACACTTATCGCAGCTCGGACCTGTGCATTTATTTAGGAATGACTGGGGAAAAGCACGAATTAAGCGGTCTGCTAACATGGGAGGCAATGCCAAGCTCGTTGTATCCGTCTGGCTTTCATAAATACCTCCCAGTTCTAATGCAGGTCTGCCCGGACCCCTCCTGTACGGTTATATATGGGGCACAGCGGGCACTGCTTACCTCACCTGGGAAGAGGGACCATCCTCCCGGCAGCCTCAGAGGGAGTACAGCGCGCATGCGCGCACTCGCGGTCCCGCCTTCTCCAATCCCACCCCCGCCCCACCCCCACCTGGGAGGGGTCAGCGCAGAGGCCAGGGTGAGGCCGACTAGGGCACCGCCCCCACCCTCACTTACCCGGGCCACTTCCTTCCCCCCGCTGGGGCCGCCTATTCCTGCGGCTTCCTACAAGGGTCCAAAGAAACTCAACCAGGGGAGGGGAAAAAAGAAAGCCCGGAGAGAGAGTTGGACGGGGGGGCAGACTGAGGGAAGCGGGAGGGAGGGAGGGCATGGGCACGGACGGCGGCCGCCACCCCTCCCCCTCTGCTCTGTCAGTCACAGCGCCGCGAGCGGCAGCAGCGCCCGTTGAATCCGTTCCGTCCGTTGGTCGGCGCGCACGCGCACGCCCCTGCCTCCGCCCTTTCTGACTTCCTCAGGGAGAGGTGTGCCCGCGCGCCTGCGCGCGTGCGTCTAAGCCCTCTTCCTCTCCCGTGCAGACGGACGTGCGTGCGTGCGTGCGTACGCCTCGCTTCCAAGCTCCGCCTCTTCCCTCCGGTGCGTCACCAGCCGCGCCCCGCCCACCAGTCTGGCAGGCGAGCAGGCAGACGGAGTCTGGGCGTCCGTGAGCCGCTCCACCCTCCGCGTTCCGAGGCCCCGCAGAGCCCGCCAGAGCGATTCCTCTCCCGACGAAGGGGCCAGCCGCCGAGATGTGAGTGACGCGCCTCCGGGGCCCGAGCGGGCGGGGGTCTGGCTCCGCGGCTGCTGCCGGGGCGTGCCCCCTCCGTGCGGCCCGGGCTGCGGGGGACGCCCTGACGCGGGCCGCAGCCTGTACGCTTGTATTCTCGTACGCGCCCTACGAATAGAGCCGGCCCTGCCCTCGCGGAGCTTCCAGTCTGAGGAGGGAAGCCCCGGGGTCCGGAGCGGCCGAGGGGAGGCGGCGGCGGGGTTCCGATCGCGCCTCGGCGGGGGGGACGGAGCCTGGACGTGGAAGGGAGGGGGAGGGGGCGGGAGACCCTGCCCCGGGCCCTGGCCCCTCCTGGGCCCCCTCCGCCCCCTCCGCCCTTTCCGTTCTGGAAGGGTCTCCGTGGTGGGCACGGCAGCAGTAACGATGATGACGGCGGTGATGACGTTTATGTAGCGCCTTCGGAGCGCTTTCTAGGCGGGGTCCCCTTGGAGCCCGAGAACGACCCTGTGTGGGGCGGGGATATGTGTGCCCATTTTACAGAGGGGGAAACTGAGGCTCAGGGAGGCGCTTTGGCAGCGCTGGAACGGTTCCCTACATAAGCGAGTAAAGAAGCATGAACTGGGGGGGGGGTCCCTGCCCCCAGGGGGTCGCTGTGGCTGCCCCCAGGGGGTCGCTGTGGATCTTTAGGGAGAAGTCAGATCATGAACATTATTGTCTAGGAACCAGGCTTCCTAGGAATTTTGAGTTACTTTCTTGTGGAGTGCTTGTGGAACATTTCTCCCTGCAGTCAGACATTTGTCACCGGTGCACAACTTTGGGAGTGTTCACTTTTTCCTCTTGAAGGAATGTGGCTTAGGATTTTAAGGTCCCTTTGGTGACTGTGCTTTACAGTGTGACCTTTTAAATGCATTTTTCCTGAGCTTACCCAAGATTTTACCAAGAATCCTATCTGGCACCCCAGGGGGCTCAAGTTTGGAGAATGAAAGGAGGCTAGGAAACTAGAATCAGAATAGTCTCGTTGGCTTCTCAGGAAAGAAAATGCATTCCACCAAAATAGAGTATTAATGGCAGCTAGCATTTATATAATACCTACTACGTCGTTACAAATATTATCTCATTTCATTCTCCTAACAACCCTCGGAAGTAAATGCTATTGTTAGCCCCATTTTACAGTTGAGAAAATTGAGGCAAGCAGAGGTGAAGTAACTTAACCAAGGTCCATCAACTGGTGAGTGTCTGAGGCTGGATCTGAACTCAGGCCCAGCACTCTATCCACTTCTCCACCTTAGGTGCCCCATACTAAGTACTACTATGTGGTTGTTCAGTTGTTTTCAGTCATGTCTGACTTTTCATGATCCCACTTGGGATCCTCTTGGCAAAGATACTGCAGTAGTTTGCTGTTTCCTTCTCTATCTCATTTTACAAATGAGGAAACTGAGGCAAATGGTGAAATGACTTGCCCAGGGTGACACAACTAGTGAGTATCTAGGCCATATTTGAACTCAGGTTTTCCTGAGTCCAGGCATGGCTCTCTATCTATTGCATCACATAGCTGCTCATCAATATGTTCAAGATAATGTTGAACATTATGGGTGATTCATAGAATTACATGGCAGTCTCTGCTTTCAAAGAATTTAAGTTCCAGTTGGGAAAAAATTGCAAAAATAACCTTACATGTCATCGTCTGACTAAATATCAACTAATAAAAGTATCTACTCTGGGTTGGAGTGGTCAAGGAATGCCATTTCCTTCAAAGCAGCATTCTGGTGTCTCCTTTTAGTAGAAAACTTTCCTGATTCTGTCCCTCCCCATTGTTGGCAGTCTCTTCCTTTCACAGTTACTTTATATCGCCTTTCATATACTTTGTGTTTATTTGTGTGTGTGATGGCTCTCTATCTCCAATAGAACATAAGTTTCTTGAGGGTAGGTACTATTAAATTTTTCTTGGCTTTGCAGCCCTAGGAAGAGCCTTGACTCAAGTGCTTTACATGCACAAAAGGCTTAATAAACATTTATTGAATTGAATTCATGAGAAAAATAAAATTTGATCTTGGCCTTGAAGGATAGATAAATTCAAAGCTATGAGCATTATCCCAGTTATTTCTTCATTTACCTACTATTTAGTGGTAGTGTGAATTTAATAATGCTCATTCCTGAAAATTACATTCAGAAGTAGCAAGAAACAATAATTATAGCAAATGAACTTAACTATGTCCTTAATGGGGGTGAGGCAAAGGTGTGGTCCACAATTCTTAGGCTTAACTATGAAAATACCCTGAACTGATAAGGATTAATTTCCTTGTTCAGAACTAAAAACTCATTATCTTTCCTTATGCCGTGTTCTGGTGATTCTATCTTTACAACATCTCTTAGACCATGCCCCCTTCTCTCCTAAGACACTGCTACTGCTGTGATCCAGGCCCTCATTACCTCACGCCTACATGATTGTAATAGCCTTCTGGTTGGCTTCTCTGTCTCACTCCTCTTCCTTCCAGACTATCCTCCCCTCAGCTGTCAGTGATCTTCCTGAAGCACAAATCTGACCATGTCACTTCTTTTCAGTAAACTCCAGTGGTTCCCTATTGCCCATAGGATCAAATATGAAATCCTCTGTGTGGCTTTTAAAGTTTTTCATAACCTAGATCCTTCTTACCTTCCTAGCTTTTGTGTACCTCACTTATGTCCACATAACTCTACCATCCAGTGACACTGGCTTTCTTATTCTTCCTTGAGTAAGAGTCTCTGTTTCCCAAGTCCATGCGTTTTCACTGACCATTCCACATACCTGGACCTCTTCCTTACTCATGTCCACCTTACTGCTTTTCTGACTTACTTCAAGTCTCAGCTAAAAGCCTCCCTTCTGCAAGAATCATTTACCAGTCCTCCTTAATCTCAGTGCCTTCACTGTCAGAAACTTACGTGTACGTAATTGTTCACTTCTTGTCTTCTCCCATTACATGGAAAGCTCCTTGAGGACAGATGCTGCTTTTGCCTTTCTTTATATCCCCAGCACTTGGCACAGTGCCCAGCACCAGTAGGTGCTTAATAAGTGCTTATTGACTTGACTTAAAAGGTTGTGTACACTCTCTCTGAGGAGTCCCTCACTTTCCTAAACCCAATTTCCTCATCTGCAAAAAGAGAATACCGTTAAGTAGTACCTGCCTGCTCTACTGAGTTGTTGTAAGGGTCAGATAAGATGATGGATAGCAAAATCTTTGCAAACCTCCAAGTACCATCTGAATATCACCTACGTAAGAAATGATAGAAACTTGTATAAACAGGAAGTTAAAAGCATTGTGTCTTAGATCATGGCACAGAGTAGACTATGTTGCACCCCATCTATCTCTACTGGAGGATTTAACTTACGGTATCTTAGAAGTGTTGGGAAATTTCAAAGGAAGTAAAAGATTTAGAAGAAGCTCGACATATTACTATCAGAAAGATTATGTTTAAAAGAAAAAATCGAAGAAGCTTTTGTTCCATTGTAGTTCCTCTTTGTTGTACTAGGCGATCAGAAGGTCTTACCAATTTAAATTTTGCACTGTACATTTCCATAGGCTGGAACCAGTTACCGTATTTTACTTTATCATAACTTTGAATAGCATGAATTCAATTACATACAGCCACTTCAGGGGGTTCATTATTTGTACTAGTTGGGACCAAGCTATATTCTGAGATATAAATGAGATATTCTCAGATATGAATTTATTTTGAAAATGTGTTATAATTTGCTCATGGTTATAATTTTGTATGTTGCAGGTCGACAGGTGGGCCTTCTGTTTCTGGTGCTGCCTCTGGCAGTAACCGCCGTCTTCAGCAGGCACAAAATCAAGTAGATGAGGTATGGCTTTGGGACATTATAAATCTATAACTTCTAACTACAGAGATGGGAAAGCTTAGTCATTAACTGTAAACTGTGAACACTCTGGACTCAAATTGAAAAGTATATGGCAAAAAGATCATAGCTATCGCCTCCTTGGGCTCTGATAGCTCTGATACGAGTGGAAGTCGGACACTTACTAATTAGAATGAATGCCTGTATAGCCGTAAATCAAATGCTTTTAAAAGTGCCCTGGGAGCTGTCTGCCACATTGTGCCCTGCCCACTAGAGGACTGTAAAGATTAGATTTATAGGTGGCATGGACGCTTTTAACCTGCTGCCGTTTCTGTGAACACGCAAGCTGCTTCTTAAGTGCATGCTGTAAGTCAGTCAGCAAACATTTGTGAAGTGCCTACCATATGCTAGACCCTATGCTAAACTAGGGATACAAAAAGTGACAAAAGGAGCTTTCAAGGAATTTGCAGTCCAATGGGAGAGACAACATACAAGTAAATAGATGTATTATATTATTGTATTGCGTATTAATATATGAAATACAAATTTTTCCCAGTGTTTTAGAACAATCAAAATGGATTAGATAGCTCTCCCTTTAGCTTGACAGTATTACTGTCCCAAGTTTTTAAAAAGTGTTTTTGACAACGTTTGCAGACCCTTCTTGACTGTGTTTAAAAGTGGACAGCACTGAACATGTCTGCAAAATAATGTGCATTTGTGGAGCCACTGAGTTATACCTGAACTATATACCACAAGGCAAAGGGAGCTGGGGCCAGGGTGGAACATAACGCTCACTAGTTACTCATTAAAAATTGTAGAAAAGAAAGTTGCTTATTGCTCAACACTGACATGTACATAGAGGCAGCATGGTATAGTGAGAAGTATGTTGGATATGGAGTTGGGAAAAATCTGGCTTTGAATCTTGCTTCAGGCACTAGTTCTGTTACCACACTAAAGTCCCTCCACCTCTTGGAGCCTCAGTTTGCTCATCTGTAAAGTGGGGTGGTTTGTAGAGGTCATATGACCTGTATGTAAAGTGTCTTTGCAGTTCTTTTAAGTGCTAGTGAAGATACCAGCTATTAAAGTTTTCAGAATATTTCAGATTTGATTCCCTCAAAATAACAAAAATGTTATATTTGGAATCAGAAAATTAGAATCATGTCTATTTTTTCATAAGCTGCCTGCAAGGAGTTTCAGGCCACTGCAGGACCAAGAATGCTTAGAAATGGACAAGATCAAACAACTTACTAGCTGCAGAAATTACACGAGGGAATTATTTTCTGTTAACCTACCTGCGGAAGGGAGTATTACAATGCAGATTAGAAAACAGCCTTTTTCTCAAGATCCTATGGATATTTACAAAACAAAATAATGACACATCATTTCAAGGTCCCGTCAATTCAGTTCAAATTGTTGCAACTATAGGAATAAGCAACTTTTGGTTCATGGGTAAGTGAGCTGCTCCCTTCCCACCTCTGTTGCATATATGTACTTCAGCTGATCAAGTTTTAACCTTATTCATTTATTTCCACTACACTCACTACGTGTATACAGTCTTGTATAAACTTGTTTGGTAAAACACTACTCAGTAGACATAGTAATATGAAGGTTTGATGGTCTTCTATGAAATTCTGAAAAGTCACATAGTTTCATTCTCAGAAACACTTTCTAATTCTGTAATGTCACTATTCCTTTCCGTTGTTTTCTGCTTTGGAAATTTAGTTGAGGCCTTTTGCCAAAAGTAACAGATTTTTCCTGAAAAAAAAAATTGGAAGGGTAAATACAACAGTTGATGTCATTGGGAAATTCTGTTCAGTCTTGTTAACTTTTGTGAACTTCTTGGTTTAGGTAGTGGACATTATGCGAGTCAATGTGGACAAAGTTCTGGAGCGAGATCAGAAACTCTCTGAGTTGGATGATCGTGCTGACGCCCTGCAAGCAGGGGCTTCCCAGTTTGAGACGAGCGCGGCCAAATTGAAGAGGAAGTACTGGTGGAAGAATTGCAAGGTAAAGTTACACCCTTTACACGACTTTCTCTGCTCAAATCGTGTCCTTCACTCAGGGGAAATCGGTCCTAGAAAGCTCCTCATGAATACAGAATTCTACAGGCATGTGACCATCATGAATCTGGTGGTCCAGAAAAGAAGACTTCCATTGCCTCCTGTCAGAAGCATTTATAGAATGCCCATCAGTCCCAAAGATGAGTTTCATGGACTACATGGAATCATAGAAAGTACAGTAGGTTTGGAGTCAAAAGGTCCTGTTGGACTCCCCAGGGACCTTGGACAAATGACCTTCTGAACCTTGTTTTCCTCATTGTAAAATTAGGGTGTTGGAATGGAGGATCACTGAAGTCTATTCCAGCTCAAAGTCCTATGATCCTCAAAGTATTTAAAGACAGATGGTGTAATTTAGCACAGGACTGGAAGAGTCAGAGATAGGAACTTAAGTCCTGACCCCAGAATGCCTATAGGCAATTCACAGAATTTCTTTGAGCCTCAGTGTCCTCATCTGTTAAAAAAGTGGGGAGGAGTTGGATTAGATCACATGTCATGTTGTTTTCATCTTTGTTTTATAGCACTGTGAATTTTCCCTCTCAGCCTTACAGGGTTGTTGAGAGAAAAGTTTTTTGTACATTTTAAAGTGCCATATAAATGTTAAACATCATTTTTTTTCTGTCCCTCTATACTAACAAGAATTCCCCATAGTCTGTGACAGGCTTATACAGAGCAGGGTATCCAAAGCACAGAATTCAGGAAATTTGTGATAGAACTGTGGGCACAGGATACATAGCCCAAGTCAGAGATGGAATGGTTAGTCTACCACAGAACAGAACCACAGGAACCCTGGCAGAAGATTAGGAAAAAGCTACAAAAAGATGATGGTCAAAATAACTAATATGTTTTTTACAGAATTATCAAATCTGCCCTTATAAAATTTGGAGTCCTTTTTGTCTGTTTGCTTAGTGTTTGGAAAAGTTCTCATCCAGATGAAGTAATAATCCTTTCCTCATATGGGGAACCCAGGAATATGAATATCCCTTTGGGCATGGAGTAGACTAGAACAAGCTCCCAAGTAACTTAGAAGTCCAGAGTCCATTTATCAGGAATGCTTGAAAGTCCTCTATTTCATTGAAAAGCCATTTTTTCCCCCTGAAGAATTATACTCAATTTTGCTGGATAAGTGGTTCTTGGTTGTAATCCTGGCTTCTTTGCCCTCTCAAATAATATATTCCAAGCCCTATGACCCTTTAATGTAGAAGCTGATAAATCCTGTGTTATCCGTACTGTGGCTCCAAGATATTTGAATTGTTTCTTCCTGGCTGCTTGCAATATTTTCTCCTTGACCTGGGAGCTCTGGAATTTGGCTATAATATTCTTGTGATTTTTCCTTTTGGTATCTCAGGACGTGATTGTTAGATTCTTTCAATTTATATTGTACCCTCTAGTTCTAAGATATCAAAGATAATAATAATGATAATTGATAATTTCTTGAAATAAGATATCTCGGTTCCATTTTTGATCTTGGCTGTCAGGTAGTCCAGTAGTTCTTAAATTATCTCTCCTCAATTTATTTTCCAGGCCAGTTGTTTTTCTAGTGAGATATTTCATGTTTTCTTCTATTTTTTTTTCATTCTTTTGACTTTGTTTTATTGGTTTTTTGATGTTTCATGGAGTTATTAGCTTTCTTAATTTCTTTTCCAATGAGTAGAACAATGTAAATTTGTCTCTTGTCAGGGTATTTCACTATTGTATGGTATTCTTCAGTAAGCAGGATAATCAACACATTTGAAGATGTGGAATGGAATATGTTTTGTTACAGATGTGGGCGATACTAATTGCCGTTGTGATCATCATCATCATCATCATCGTTGGTGAGTGCATGTGCGACAAACAGAATGAGAAAATACTCTTTCAAGTGTCATTTTTAGATATAATGTCTCAAAAGTCTTAGTTCAGTTTTAAGCTGTTAAAGCTTATGAGTCTTTCTTTTCCTTTTCTTCCCTCTTCTCTCTCTTTATCTTCCTCTCCTCTCTCTTCTTTTTTCTTCTCTTTCCTCTTCCTCTCACTCTCTTTTCTTTTCCCTCTCCCTTCTCTCTTCTCTCCTCCCTCTCCTCTTTCTTTCTTCTCCCCTCTCCTTTTTTCCTTTCTCAGCTCATTTCCTCCAACAATGCGTAACCATGCAATAATGCTATTATTACTATATAATTAAATTTGATTTATTCTTTTAGCTAAATCTTATTTCATGACTTCAGTCAGTCCCTGATTTCTACAGTGTGGCTTATCTCTTTTATCTGTTGCTAACAGAGCACTACCTCCTTCTGAATGTTTACATTAAAGCTGACTGCCTTCCTCTAAATGACATAGTCCATTGTCATTTTTAGCCCAGTAGTTGGAAATTGTTTAGAGAAATATGTCTCCCAGGGACTATTTGTTCTACTGATGTTGAGTTCCTCCTTTGGAAAGAAAGTGACATGAATGGAGTCTTGGTTTTTTTTCTGGAAAATCCCCAGTTCTACTTAATAGTCTAGATAAACCAGTTAGGGTATCCCCAAAATGGAATTTTCATGACCTGTTGCCAAAAATGTATTTATTTAGACTAAAATATTAATTTTAGACAAAAATTATGAATTTGAATTCACATCTAAAATGTTATTTTTTTCTTCCTTCTATCCCTTCTCCTTGTTTATTAGTGTGGAGTATTTCTTCATGAACAGCCAGTGAAGCTCAGGCTTGTGGTTTGAGAAACGTCATCAAGTCTTTTGACTTAAGCCTGCTGTATTATCAAATTTATGTACTGTTATATATAAAACAAAATTATTTTTGTTGGTTAATGTAAAGTTCAATTTATAGGGAATTGCCTTTTTAATATATATATATGTAATACATATATATACACACACACACACATATACATATTATACTCCTAATTAGAAATGTCAGTAGCCCAGCTCACATTTTGTACAGTGCCTTGATAAACTTCCATATGGGCTGATGAAGACTTCTTAAGTTCCGGAGTTTCATGACTTGAATGTAATGTTGCCACTGACTTTCTAGAAATAGGGTTAAAAAAAAAGTTGTTCAAGCCTGCTTTCCTCTTCACATGAATTTCATATTTTCTAATCCATATTTTAAACCAATGAATAATCAGATGTACAATATGTGCCTTCCTGAAAGAAAACTAAACTACTGCTCAGCACTAATCTGCCATGTTGAACTGCTGTGCCTTAATTTTGATATTTTTCTGATGCCTTAGCAAATAACCCACTATCCTTTATAAACACTACTGAATGTTTTTCATTATATTTCACGTCAGATAGTGATAAAATGTGATGGTGTGATTTGTGTGATTCACCTTTAAAACATTGGCAAAAAGACTTCTGAGTCATTGGTGATGATGTGTAAGCTGTACTGTGGATAGTACCAAAATTTCTATTTTTGCCAAAACATTAAATGCCAGTAAAGATTCTCAGCCTGTTCCAGTTAAGGCATGTTTGCCATAGCTTAAGAAAGTGCCAAATGGGAATCCAATTTCCAGAAGAATTAGAATATTATTAACGTTGTGTTCAAAGTTTGGCCTCATAAAATCTTACCTTCTTCAAAGTACTTTAGTTACTGTGTTTCTGCTTGTGTTTTTCTCTAAGAAGCCAAATCCAAAGTGAAATGGAAGCTCTCCACTCCTGCACCTCCTCCTTGTTCTCCATCTGACAGTTTGCAGTATAAGCATGTCCCTGAGAATTAGGTTGGTGCACCAAGTCAGACTGCCCAGTTCTTGGCACCAGTTATAGCTGGTTGTATATTTTTGTTGTCATTCCCAGTTTTCCCTCCATTCCCGAATCAGACTTCTAAATTATGCTTTCTTGTTGCCCATTGAGGTGGCCAGTGGCGCTTTTTACAGGGGAAAGATGGACAGGAAATTGGAATTTTTTCATATAACAAAATGTGCCCAAAGTGTTACTTTGGAAATAGCTAGTGTTATTTATTTATTTATTAGTTATTTCAGATTTCACCCATCACACATGCATCAGTTACCCTTCTAAAATACACTAAGTCTCTTCCTGTGTCAGAGCACATGATCTGAACAGGGGATTAAACAGATAGACAAAATAGCCCCAGGAGATCTTAGGGCAAAATTGAGATCTCAGCATAATGTTACTTATTGTTCTGAAATTGCAATTCAATTGGTTGCATCTAACATAACAAAACTTGTGACATAAAGGGCAAATGAGAGTTGAGTTCAGTTTTCTTAAATGTCTGTTCCTCTGCCATCACTGAAATGTTTTATCTTTATGTAGAAACAGCTTGTGCTTTGTACAGCTCTAGCGGGAGAGCGGCTGTTAGTTTACCAAGTGCCACCAATAACTTTTGCAGACATCCCACTGTCTGGTTGTAACTCGAACACTTTGGTGCTCCTTTCTTTGCCTTAGCATCTAACCCACAGTTACTGCCTTAAACCAAGAATGCTTTGCTTGTCTCTGACCATGTATTTAAACTGGGTCCCTCCCCTACTGTAACGTGCTGAATAAAATGTTTATGGATGTAACACTTGTCCTTGGATTCTCTGCAAGATTGTAAACTGGAATTTTTGTGCGAGGAGCGCATCTCAGAATTGGCTTTCACCCTCTCCCTTCCATTGCCATCTCCTGCCTCCCTATTGTCTGTTTCTGCACTGAGCATTGTGAAATTAATCATTTCTTCCTCTTCACACTCAGTTTTATAGAACTAAGTGATCCCCAGACTATCAACGAATCACAGCATTTTAGAGTTAGAAGGAACCTCCACAGTCATAAACTGAAAAGAAATTCCCTGCTACAACATCCCAGAGGTCATCCAACCTCTGCTTAAAGACCTCCCATGAGGGGGAACCCATGATATTGGGGCCATTCTGGTTGTTAGGAACTGTTTCCTTAAATGGGGCCTAACTTTGGCACTTGGCAGATTCTTTCCATCACTCCTGATTCTGGCCCCTGGGGTCAAGCTGAAAAAGCCTAATCCCTCTTCCACGTTGCCTGGCATATAGTTGAACACAGCTGATGTATCCCTCTCGAGTCATTGCTTCTCCAGCATTGCTAAGCATTACCATCTCTTTCAGCTGATTCTGTAAGATATGAACTCGAGCCCTTTGAAACATTCTGGTTGCCCTTTTCTGGGAATAGTCCAACTTGATGATCAAGTGTCATCCTCAACTGTGGCATCCAGAGCTGAACATAATGCTCTGGGTTAGGTATCACTGGGGGCAGGGAGTACAGCACAGAATAAGCATTTATTAAGCACCACACACATTAATGTGCCACACACTTTGCTGAGTACTTTTAACAAATATTTAATCCTCACACCATCCCTGAAACGTGCTGTTATCCTCATTTTACAGTTGAGAAAACTGAGGCAAACAGGTTAAGTGACTTGCCCAGGGTCACACAGCTAGTTAGCATTGAAATTAGATTTGAATTAAGGTCTTCCTGACTCCAGGCCCTGTGCTCTATATAGGGCAGAATACAGAGACTTTCTTACCTTAATCTTGAAAGATATACCCCTCGGTGGTTATTAAAGTCATTCAGTAAAAGATTAAGTACCAGGAATTTGCTTATATTCCCTGTAATCTCCCTTAGCATCAAAACCAAAAGTGCTAAGTATTACTCAGATTTCCTTGGAAAGTGAAATCCTGATTTATGTGTAATGTTTGTGCACCTCATTGTTCCTTTTTCCCTGTCTTATGGCTTCAGTTAATCCCCATGTTGAGGGTTTCCACATACATTATCTTCATCACATTCACTTCACCCAAATACTAATCCTCTGTCTCCCAAATATTGAATGTCATGCCATCACGTTAACATGTCCCTGGCCAAGTACTTTCTCTCCCACACCAAAATGTCTCCTGCTTCTTCCTGGTTTGTTACATTAACTTACGCCCTGAAGTTACTCAGACTGGAGGCCTTGATGTTTTGTATTCGTCCCTCTCCTATTTCCTCTCAGTCACCAAGTGCACTTGCTCTGATTTGCTAACTCTCTTCTATCTGTCTCTCCATCCCCACTGCCACTACTCTAAATCATGTGTTTCATTGACTCACTAATGGATTATTGCAACAGCCTTTCTTAGGGATTCCTTAGCTGCCCTGTCCTGGCTTTGATTTATTCTACATCAGGAAGAATATTTTTATCTGTTGTTTTTTCCAACAAAAACCTCATGAGTCTATGATCAAGTGTGACCCTAGTCATCAAAAAATACAAGTAAAAGGGGGAGAACAACAATATAGAAACTAATAAGCTTCAGTTACATAATTTGGGGTTTTTTTCAATATGTGGATTACATTTAACAGGGTAGTTACAAAATTGCCTGGATTTCATCCTCTTTAATGTTTCATTTTCTTTCATGTATTTTTGTTGTTCTTTTATTAATGCTCTTTTTTGCAATTTTATCACTAACCACTAATTCACTTCTCTGAATAAAATCATCCTCCCCCTCCCACTTTACCATAACATTTTCAAATAAAAGAAAACAAATTGTCTTTGACTAAAGGAAAAAATGGCAGCAGGGTGGGTGGGTGCTGAGCCTGGAATAGGAAGGCTTATCTTCCTGATTTAAAAATCTGACCTCAGACACTAGCCGTGTAACTCTGGGCAAGTCACTTAACTCCATTTGCCTTATTTTCCTCATGTGTAAAATGAGCAGGAGAAGGGGATGGAAAAGCACTCCAGTATCTCTGCCAAGAGAACCCCCAAATGGGGTCACAAAGAATTGAACATGACTGAAGAGACTGAGCAACCACAAAATGAAAAGATATCTCATGCTCTGTACCTCTGTCACCCCTCTCTGTCAAGAAGCAGGAGGCATGCTTCTCTACCGGTCTTGTTAAGTCACATTTTTCATCTGCATTCATCTCTGAGGTCACTGCATTCAGGAGTTACAAAGTCTTTCAAACTTGTTTTCCCTGACATTATTGGGATGATTTGTGTAAACTGTTGTACTAGTTACTCTAAAACGCCTTTCACGATGTGGCCCAGCCCTGCCTATCCTATTCTGCTTCATTCAGGTCAGACTTATTATCTCACAAAGATGCTATAATCCTTCCAACCTCCATGATTTTGCTCACATGCTCTTACCTATTCCCTTCCTTGTCACAAACATCTGATTCAGAGCCCAGTGCATGTATTAAGAGGAACAGGGAAGCTGTTTTTAGAAAGAAAAAAAAAAGTGCTGCTTTGGGGAGAGGAGTCTTGATTTTTGACAGTGAGTTAAATTAGAGGACAATGTATCCAATTGTAATCTCTAATGAGCATCTGGAGATAAGAGCAAGGAGATACATATTTAAGAGTCATCCCCATAGTAGTCATTAAAGCTGACAAAATAGATGTTTTCTAAGGGAGGTAAAGTATGCAAAGAGAAAGCAGAGAGGGACAGGCCTGAGATTTATTCAGCACACTTCAGAGGAGAAAGAGGAACCTGCTAAGTAAGTAGAAAAAAAAGGCTGTAGAAAGAAATAGGATGTTGGAAGGCCAAGTTTCAAGCCAGGAAGTGTCAAATGCAGGGGGCAGCTAAGTTACGCTGGTAACACGTGGTCTATGCCTAGAATCAGGAAGTCTCATCTTCTGAGTTCAAATCCAGCTTCAGACACTTCCTAGCCGTGTGACCTTGGGCAAGTCACATATTTGCTTCAGTTTCCTCATCTGTAAAATGAACTGGAGAAGAAAGTGCAAACCACTTGTAAGGTTAGTGGTGGGTAAGGGAAAGAGTTAAAGATCTTCCCCACCCATTAATAGGCCTCAGACACCTTTTGTTAAATTCTAATGAGGCACAGGGTCATGTCATGCCCTCCAGCCCTGAAAAGAGTTGGGGCTTATTTTTTGGAAGAAGGTTCCTGTGCCAGATGAGACTCTGAGCTGCCGTTTTAAACCCAGATGTTGTCTCTCTCTGATAATGATGTATGGATTCTATGTATTGTCTATGGTCAGGGTGTGGCCACTGCCCATGCTACAGCGTCTGTTGGTCTTTATTTCTCTGTTTGTATTTTCTCTGAAGTTCAGGATGCTGACTTTTCCCCCTGAACTAAGTGAATGATTAAAGTGCTTGTCAACCCCTCAAAAGTTGCTTTCCTTTTAGAAAAGCAGATCTAAGAAACTGTACAGTAGGCCCTCCTGTGTATGCTGGGGTCCTTACTGACACACCACACGGGTATCTTTGCCAAATGTGAACACAAAGAGTCAGACACAACTGAAACAAATAAACAAGAAGCCAAATGCAACCTTCCACCTCTGGGTATTTTCTCTAGCTGTCCATGCCTGGAATACTCTCCCTCCTTATCTATCTCCTGCCTTTGCCAAGTTCAAGTCACAGCTAAAATCCTGCTTTCTACAAGAAGGCTTTCCCCATTCCCCTTACATTCTAGTGCCTTCTCTCTATTGGTGATTTCTCATTTATCCTATCTATAGCTTGTTTGTAGATAGTTTTTACACATTGTCTCCCTGATTAGACTGTAAGCCCCTTATAAGCAGGGACTTTTTTTTCCTCCTGTCTTTGTTATTCCCATTCCTTAACACAGTGCTTGACATAGGGTAGATATTTAATAAATGTTTGACTGCCTGATCAAGGAGAATTAAGACAGAAAAAAAACCTGTTAGATTTGGCAATGAAATCTTAAAGTCACAGAATCTCAGAGTGGAATAGCCTTTCCAATAAGATCAGAGGTAAAAACACAGAGGTTCATGTTCACCACTATTTAACATAGTTCTGGACATGCTAGATGTAGCAATAAAACAAGAAAAATAAACATAGGCAAAGAAGAAACAAAATTTTCATCATTACTACAGATGATATAGTGGCTTGCTTAGAGAACTCTATTAATCTAAAAAATTAACTGCAGCAATAATTTCAGTAAAGTAGAAAGTAATCTGTAAAATCACTTGCCTTTCTGAATAGTAATGTAGGAAGAGATAGAAAAAGAAGTCCCATTCAAAGTAACTGCAAGATATAGTAAATATCTGGGAGTTGACTTACCAAGATACTTAAACAGTATGTCTCTTAAAGTCTTAATCCAAAGTCTTTACTTTGGGGACACCTTGTATGAATACAACCACCAAAAGAAAAACCTCAGAGAAATAAAGGAAGACAGTTGGAAAAATATCAATTGTTCATGATTGGATAATATCAATAAAATTATACTACTATACTACTAAAAGTATACTAAATTAATTTACAGATTTAATAGCACACCAATGAAACTACCAAAGAGTTCCTTTATAAACTACAGAAAACAATGGCTGTTGTCCCTTGTCCCCAAAGAGGACCAAAATGACATCACTAAGTTAGAATCAAGTTACAGTGTGACCTATTATGGTTGAGCATACAAACTCTACCCCCGATCAGGCACAAATAGTCCATGTGAACATTTGGGGTGGATTCTCTAAATTTGCACTTCTCACGTTTCTTTTGAGCTACTTCAATTCAGCTTTGCTCATAGAGCACAGCACCTTCTCTGATGCTGGGCAGTCTTCTACACCTTTTCTTGCCCCTTCCTCATACCAGAAGGTGAACAGTGCAATCTTTAAAAGCTGCTCAAATACCTAAGGGGCTGCCGAATTCCACTGCTGCTTCCAATGAGAAGACAATCCTATGGCCTGGGCTGCCTGTTTTCAAGGTTGTGACTATAGCTTTCAGTGTGTATGCACCTGAAGCTTCATCACTTGCCTGTTGCCACAGGACTCCAAGGTAGGTAAAAACGGTAAAATGGTATGGGTAATATCTTTTGATTTGTGCATATATTGGATTTAAATGAGGCAGAGTTGGTGGCAGGATGGAGTCAAGACGACTGGTGATGGCTCAACATGCCTTGGATGACCGCCTTCATGGCCATTGGAACAAAATGTTCTCATCCATCCATTCTACCAGTGAAAGGCTTCTCATGCTTGGGATAGACAGGCCTGCCCCGCCTTAGTCACTGATGGGTTTGAGACCCCTCAGTTACTCTCAGTCTGGTTTAGCCCATCTGCTGAAACAGTTTACTGGGGTGTGGCCACTGCCCATGCTACAGCGTCTTGGAGCCACAGGGGAGAGTTGGGTGGATCAGGTAGACACCAAAGGTGGAAAGCAGCCCTCAAAAGGGCTCAGCAGCCGTCACACCAGAGATACCAGTCTTTGCTGTACACACCCTACACCCCACAGAAAACAATGTAATTCAACTGGAGGGATATTTCCTCAAGAAAAATAACAGGAGAGGTGGAAATCAAGGGGTCCTTGTATCACATTTCAAACTATACTACAAAGTAGCAATAATTGAAATAATTTGGTACTGAATTGAAAAAAATACAGAAGTTGATTAATGGTAGAGATTAGGTAAACAAAACCCAAAAGCAACTGAACATAGCATAATGCTGTATTTTTTAAATATTTTTCCCAATTACATAGAGACATTTTTTAACATTCATTTTAAAAAATTTTTAGTTCCAAATTCTCTCCTTCCTCCCCCTACACACCTGCTATGGTAAGCAGTTATACATTATTTTAAAACAATAATTTATTTTTTCCCAATTACAAGTTAAGACAATTTTTAGCATTCTTTTTTTTTTTCTAAATTTTGTAATGTTTAATAAAGCAAGTGACACCACCTACTTGTGTAAGGATTCCCTATTTCACAAAGACTGCTAAGAAAACTGAAAAACAGCCTGGCAGAAATTAGTTTGGAACAACACCTTATACCATATGCCATAATAAATTCATAATGGATATATGACCTAAATATTGAAGGTCATATCAAGGAATAAATAGAAAAGGGAAGAAGAAGTAGCACAGTTGTGGTTAGGGGGACAATTCTTAACTAAACAAGGGAGACCAAGCTCAAAGTACTCCACAGCCTTAATGGCCTTTGGAACAAATTGTTCCCATCTACCTATTCAACTAGGGAAAGTCTTCACATGCTTGGAGCAGACATTCTCCACCCCCACCCCCACCATTAGATAGAGGTCAGCTCCAGCCACCCTTTTCACTTTGTTCCCCTGTGGTCCTTTCCAAAACCACATCACTGTTATACATATTTCCTCCGATCCCTTCACTCTATCCCTCCAACTCCCTTTTCCAATTCTGGCACCACAATCAATAATGCAAATGCTACTGGAAAGAGGGTATGTGTCTATTTCCTGATGTCACTAATTACCATTTCTATAACTTTCTGAGTCAAAATAAGGCTCCCTGGTCACCAAAACCCAAACGCTTTGCTGCCTCCTTTAGAATGTGGATTCTTAAAGGCAGGGATTGCTTTAGCTTTTGTATTTAGCATAGTGTTCATACACCAGTCAAGACATCGAGTAACGTCATTGGTCTTCTTCAAAAACAAAGGATCAACAAGAAAAAGAGGCAATCATTAAAAAAATTAGTAATGGCTGGCATTTATATAAGGCTTTAAGGTTTACAAAGTGATTTACAAATATCTCATTTGGTCCTCACAACATCCCTGGGAAGTAGGTGGTATTATTATCTCCTTTTTACAGATGGAGAAACTGAGGTAGAAAAGAGTTAAATTCCTTGTCCAGAATAACACAGCCAAGAAGCGTCCGAAGTAGGATTTGAACCCAAATCTTCATGACTCCAATTCCAGCATTCTATACACTGCCTTGTATACTGCTGCTTCATGTACAATTTTGATTGTGTAAAAAATGTTTAAGCTTGTGTGCAAGCAAAATAAATGTAGTTAGAATTATAAGGGAGGGGG